>NW_024070188.1:26432576-26614510 GCF_014754425.2 Oryx dammah
AATATAAAAATAAAATAAGTTTTAGGGAATTCCCTGGTGATCCCATGGTTAGGGCTTTGTGTTTTCACTGCCAGGGCCTGGGTTCAATCCCTGTTTGGGGAACGAAGATACCACAAGCTGTGTGATGGAGCCAAAAAATAAAATAAATTTTAAAAAGACTATTGACTATGTAAAACAAAATATTTAGAGTGTATTGTGGATGTATAAAATACGTGTAGAAGTAAAACATCTGGCAACAAAAACACAAAGTATTGGAAGGGAGAAATGGAAATATACTATTGTAAGGTGAGTAGTATAATATTTTTTGAAGGTAGATTGTGGTAAGTTAAAGACATGTGTTGTGACCCTTAAAAAGCTAAAACAGAGCCATAACTAATAAACAATAGAGACGATAAAATGATTTAAAATAGTCAAATATCTCAAAAGAATGCAGGAAAAGAAGAAGAAAGAACCTAGAAGAGATGGCGTAAGTAGAAAGCAAACAGCAAGAGAGAAGACTTCAACCACCCATATCAATAATTACAGTAGCTGTAAATGGACTAGGCACATCAATTAAAAGGCAGAGAAATCTGACTGGATAATAAAGCAAGGCCTAACTATATACTGTATATGAGAAACACATTTTAAACACAGAGATAGATGAAAAGTAAGAGGATTTAAAAAGATACACAATATAAACACTAATTATAAGAAAACTGAAATGGCTATATTAACATTAAACAAAGTAGACTTTAGAGGGATGAAGAATATTACCAAAAATAAAGAGGGATATTTCATAATAATAAAAGAATCAATCATTAGAAACATTTATAACAATTCTAAATATGCATTCAGCTAATAATAGAGCTTTAAAATAAAAGAAATAAAAACTAATTCAAACAAAGGGACATACAGACAAATTCACAATGACAGCGATTTCAGCCCTTCTTTGATTGATAAAGTAATTGATAGAACAAAGAGACGGAGAAGGCAATGGCAACCCACTCCAGTACTCTTGCCTGGAAAATCTCATGGACGAAGAAGCCTGGTAGGCTGCAGTCCATGGGGTCACTAAGAGTTGGGCATGACTGACCAACTTCACTTTCACTTTTCACTTTCATGCACTGGAGAAGGAAATGGCAACCCACTCGTGTTCTTGCCTGGAGAATCCCAGAGACGGCGGAGCCTGGTGGGCTGCCATCTATGGGGTTGAACAGAGTCGGACATGACTGAAGCGACTTAGCAGCAGAACAAAGAGAAAATCAGCAGAGATATAAATGACTTTTATAATACAATCAGCCAACTTGGTCTAATTGACATTTATAGAATACTATCTAAAAACTTCAGGATACACGTTTCTTTTCAAGTGCACAAAGAAAATGCACCAAGAAAAGCTGTTTGCTGGGCCTCAGAGCAAGTTCCAAAAAAAAAAGAAAATGACTGAAATTTCAAAAATATGATTTCTGATCATATAGTGAAATTAGAATACAATATATGTGCAAATCCCCAAATATCTAGATGTTAAATAACATTTTTAAATAGCCCATAGGTAAAAGAAATTACAAGAAAGTATTTTGAACTTAATATACAATATACCAAAATTTGTGCAGTACACAAAAGCAGTGCTTACAGGGAAATTGATAGCAGATCAGGTTTGATTAGGGATCATAAAGAATAAATGCCCAAATGTCCGAATTGAATTAAAAAATTTTTTAAAGCAGCAAGCTATTGAAAGATACAAGAGTTAGAAAGAAATTAAGATACATACATTTTTTTCACAGTATATTTCTCTTTAAGTATACAAGAGTCCCACGATTCTTCTAAAGGAAATAAAAGATCTATGAGACCCCAAATGAAGTTAAAAATATCTTCAAATAATGTCTGTAAAATAGAATTGGTGAGATAGACTTTAAAAATTTAGTCAGCATGACTAATATTCCCATGTCATTTTCTAGTTACACTCTCATAAAGACAGATTCAGTCAACAAGTTATTGTTGAGCATTTACTACATTCTAGGAATATACTAGGAATATGGGAAGGAGGTAAAAAGGCAAAAAGTCCCAAGCACTCATGGATTTTCTTTGGGAGCGGGGCAGACAGATGATAAACAACAATTAACAGGTAAACATACAGAGTATTTCACCACACGGAGTAAGTGAAAACTAGAGCAGGGAAAGTGGTGGTGTTGGGGGGAGTGAACAGGAAAGGTTATATTGAGAAGGTGATATTTGAGGAATGATCCAAACAAAGTAAGGGAACAAACCATGCTGGTGCAAGTGTTATGAGTGTGTCTGGTGTTGGAGGAAGAAGAGGTCCATGTGGCTGGTGCAGGAGGAGCCCAGAGAGGGAAGCTGGAGATTGAGTTAGAGGCGAAAGACAGGACAAACCAAATAAGGCTTTGAAAGCCTTGCCAGGGACTTTAGCTTTTACCCTCAGTGAGATGTGAAGCCTCTGGAGGGTTTTGGGCAAAGGAGTAGCAAGATCTTGGGTTTTTCTAGCTATGGAGATGAGTAGAGTTTGAAGGGGAGCAGGGGTTGAAAGGAGACCACTTGGGAGGCTACTGCAAGAATCCAGGAAGAGTGCAGAGAGCTGCTTCCAACAAAGTGGCAGCAATTTATGCAAAGAGAAATGATCTAGCAGAGAGGGCGGGAATGATGCAGAAGAGAAGGGTAGATTGCTGATTCACTGTCTTTGAGTAGGAGGGGAGGGATAGGATCTAGTGCACAAGCTGAAGAGATACAGAGCCTGGAACATTTCATCCATAGTAACAGAAAGAAAGGAAGAGAATATGCACAGAAACTGGCAGGTGATGGTGGTGGGATCTGTGGATATTCTTCTCTCATTACTCCTATTTCTCAGGGAAACAAGACACAAGGGCTGAAAAGGAAGAGGGGAAGGAGGCCCTGGTGATTTCAGGAGGAGAAAATACGCAACAGCGAATTAGGAGAGTAAGAGAATGAAGAGATTGGATTTGTCCTGGTTGGTCTTCTCCACTCAAGAATACATTTGAAACAGTTCTCTAAACATTTTGCTCCTGAATCTATTTACATGAAGAAAACATAATTTGGAAGCCAAATAATTACCAATGTCTATCTATATTATCCATATTCTATTCTGGAGAGAGAATGAAAATTCTGCCTGCTAGTAAGGGTAGAGATGCCTCAGAAATATATAGCTCAATGTGAATGAAATGCTGGCAGATTTGTAGCTTTCTTTTATTTTTGCAGATTAAGGTTCTCTGTTTTGAATTCCTTCTTTATTACACGAATACTTTCAAAAGAGAATCAGCACATCATAAATTTAAATGCAGTTATTATGTGTACTTCCCATTTACTCTAAAATTATAGCTGAAGTAAAAACTTAAAGGAAGAAATTAATGCCATAGAGGGAAAAACACTTATTTAAGAGGCTAGAATGTTCCAATTTTTCCCAAAAGATCATTAAGTTTTCTAGTGACCAACTGACATGGAAAGCTTAGGAAAGATAAGAGTTTTTTTTCATAGCCTGCAGATACCAGCTAACAAAATCATCTGAAATAAATAAGGGTGTAAGTTGTGTCATAAACATGCTGAAATTATAAATCTGTAAATCCTCTGATGAAGTGACAAAGAGACTAATTATCATTTTGTATTTTGTCTATTGATGCAACTCAGGAAAGACGCAAAACAAGTCTGGTGTTTTACAAGACATGAGTAGTATGTTGGTTCTCCTAAAACATCTGCTTCTTCTAAAACTCTGTATTTGAGAAAAAAAGAATTCATACCTAAATTACAACATTATTGGACTACACTTACATGTATATGTATTTCCAGACTCTAAACCTGTAAATGTCTCATCATCCCAAATCCCCCAAATTTACAATCTTTACCTGTCCATACTCCAAAATAGGAACCTCCTGCACCTCCAAAATGCTGATCCAAAGGACAGCTGTCTTTACAATGGATGCATTTTAAACGATGCAGTAATGGGTTTTCCTCTGTATGTGGGGGGATGGCAGATGATCATTTAAGAAAATTAGGTCCCTCTGGGACTTCCCTGGTGGCTCAGATGGTAAAGAATTCTCCTGAAATGCAGGAGAGCTGGGTCAATCCCTGGGTTGGGAAGGTCCCCTGGAGAAAGGAATGGCAACCCACTCCAGTATTCTTGCCTGGAGAATTTCATGGACAGAGGAGCCCGGCGAGCTACAGCCCATAGGGTTGCAGAGAGTCAGACACAACTGATAGTATAAGGTCACTTACAATAATTACTGCTCAAGTTTGGGAGTAAGATTAAAAAAAAATTAGGAATTTAAAAGCCAACAAGACTCAAAACACTCTATTTTTTTGGTATGAATGAGGCCAAATTAACCAAATTACCTTGCTGGTTCCTAAGCAAACACTTCTAAAAATCTTGTTCCAATTACTCTTAAAGATAAAGACAGGGGTAAGTAGTTACAATTCTTAAATTGAACTATTTATTCTGCTTAGTTCAGTTTTGGTTTTGAATAGCTTCAGGCAGTTTTTCACTCTTGGGCAAGGCCCATCCAGCCATTCTCAGGTAGGTTTGACTTTTTCCAGATGGGCACCTTAAAAAATATTGGTTGAAAATGAGTAATACAGATGTTCAGATTAGATTCAGCCCATGATCACGAGGGCCTTTGGGTCTGTGCATGTCATGAGGGAAGCTTGCCCTCTGAAGCTGCTTCTCTACAGGTTAAGAATGCATACCAAAGCCACCCGATTTAAAGACACAGTACATTACTAATGGTTGAAATATTAAAGGGGGGAACCAGATTTTAACTTAAAAAAAATTGTAAAGGGCTAGTCATATTTTCAGCCCATGCTACCACTTGAAGTAATGAGAATTTTCGTAACTCCCTGAAATGCTTTATTGTTTATCCTAAATTTATCTTTTCATTCCCTCACAGAAAGGAAATGTGACAAAGAACAAATTTCATTCATAATGCCCTGATATAAGATATTCCTGATAAATAAGTTTTAAAAAATAACTGCTGAACTGCGCTTCTTGTTTTATTCATAGCTTTTAATCATCTCAGCAGGTCCTGTCCCTCATTTGCACACATTTGAAGGTTGGCTGTGCTATACCCCAAATTTCATTCTGCTACTATCAACTGTGTTCAAACTTCCAAAGTTTCTCAGGTTTAAATTTCCTTGCTTTCTGATGAATAGTGTATCTATTTTGTGTAAAAGAAAAGGGAGAACATGCCTTATATGGATTATTTAAATACACAGCTAATCCTAAAGCCTTATTTGCATCACTGATAGCAAACAGAAGCTGTAAAAGCTGGGGCAACTTGGGGCCAGACCAAATAAGCCCTCTTTGTGTAGAGTTTGTTAGATCTTCCTCAGGAAAATGGAGTCTGTGCTGGCCTCTACCTCTGTGTCTGAGAAACACTCTATCCACATGTCTCATGAGTGCTGGTATAGCCCATTACCATCATTCTTAGCTTCTCAAGAGTAGGTGTTCACCTTAATTGCTTGTCCATCATGTAATACTCACAGATACTAAGTACTGAATACATTTTTGTCAAATTGATAAGTAATTCCATAAGATAAGGGGTCTGAAATTGACCTCATGGTTTCTTTTTTTTTTTTTTAAGAGAAACATTTGTACAGTCCAGGTCTTTATTTTTACACCCATCAGGCCATGAATTCATAGGGGATGGGCTCCAACAGTTCGGGTTCCTTTCCGTTGGTCCTCACAAAGTGTGCTTCTCTAGGTGGAGCAGGCTGGCGCTTCAGCTGAACCCAAGTCCCTTTCTCTTTGGCTTCCTTCTTTTTCTGATCATTTTCCTTCACACGTTTCAGGAAGCTATCTCGGCTCTTAGAGTGCTTAATATGCTCGATACGGACATTAATTCTCTTGGCAAGAATCTTGCCCTTAACTTGTTTGTTTACAATGATGCCAACAGCATGCTGGGTAACATTGTAGACTCTCCCAGTTTTGCCATGGTAACATTTGTGGGGCATTCCTTTTTGAACAGTACCCATTCCCTTGATATCTACAATATCACCCTTCCTGTAGCCTTCCTGATCTAAAATTCTACAATTTCTATTTGTCTCAGCCTCTACCTAAAGATTTTAAGAAATCCTAAGGATGTTAACTTAATGAATAATATACAAAAGTTGCCAATTTGATCATTAATGAGGTTTTAATCCTTTTCCTGAATTATGGTAGTGATTTAAGACCCAGAGTGAAGGAACAATCTTGTTAATAGTTATTCTAGATCAGTGCTGTCCAATAAAAATATAATATGAGCCAAAAAATACAAACCACAAATGTAATTTAAAATATTCTGGTAGCCACATTAAAACAGTAAAAAGAAACAGGTGAAATTAATTTTAACATATTACTTAACATCATATGTCCGAAAGTATCATTTCAACATATAATTGATATAATTAAGATGTTTTAAGTTTTTGGTGTGTGTGTTAGGTCTTCAAAATCTGAGGTGTAATTTACACCTGTACACCTCAGTTTGGACTCACTACATTTCAAATGCATGTGTGGCTGGTTAGTGACTGTTTTTTTTGACAATACAGTGTTATAGCCTGATATTCAAGTGCTCTAAGGACCAGGAGCTTGTGAGAAATACAAATCCTTGGAATCAGAATCTGAACTTAACAGGTACTCCAGGTAATTTGTATGGATATCAAATTTGAGGAGGGAGTATCCAAATTCTTTTTCCAGTGAAACTATGCTTTAGATATTTTTATAACCTTCACATTTCTTTTCTTTTTTTTTGGCTGCATCATGTGGCATGAGAGATCTTAGCTCCCCAAACATGGATCAAACCCATGCCCCCTGCTCTGGACCACCAGGGAAGTCCTCACATTTCTAATTTGTATAAATTTTTTCATGTGTCATGCTTCTTGGGTGTTCCCCATTTTTAAAGTAACATTTTTTTCCAGTTATAAAAGCATAACCTGTATATATAGAAAAATCAGAAACTACAAATAAGAAAAAAAAATCACTTGTCATTCCATCAGAGATAACTACTATTGACATTTTGGGTATTTATCCTTCCAGTCTCTAAAATGTTGTTTATTGCTTAATTATGTAATACATAAATAAATTCTTATAAATAATTCAAACAATAACATATAAAATGCAGTCCCCCTCCTCAATCCATTCACCAGGTGAAAGACATTTGGGTTGTTTCCAGCTATGGGCAATTATGCATAAAGTTGCTATAAACATTGATTTTTGAGTATTGGGGTGTGTGGGAGTGAGACTGCTTTCGGAAAACTTTTCAACTGGCTACACTGTACTTCAAAATTTGAATATACATGAATATATATTCACTCATTCTTTCAACCAACAAATATTGAACACTTTCTCTGTATTAGCAATGAGAATATAGTGAACACAGTGGTGGTCAGTGTTGGTCTCAATCCTCACAGAATTTGTTTTTAATCAAACCTCATTTAAGTTATTTCCAATTCCCCTTTCATAAACAATGAGTTTTTTAAGATTTCAATTCAGTTATTACTGATCATCTGCTACCTACCCCAAATTTTCCTTGGAGTTTTCAAGGAAAAAAATGACCAACTGGGTAGTCATCTTGGTTGAGAGAGTCACCTAACTCTAACCACAGCACTGGTTAGAGCCTGGAGGAAGAGGGGAAGGCAGACGCTAGCCTTAGGCAGCTGTTTCTAGTTAACTCTAGGTTAATGTGGAGGATCTGGATAATCCTTCATCTTCCTAGGCCATGGTTTTCAAACCTTGGTGCACACCAAGATCAGAATCTTGTTAAAGCACAGATTCCTGGACCCCACTTTGATTTAGTATGTCTGGGATGGGCTCATTAATTTGCATTTTTAACAAGTTCCCAGGTTAGTTTGCTAACACTGCTGTTCCCAGGAACACACTTTGAGAACTGTCCTAAGCTATTTCTGGGAGTTTCTGAGCCTGATATCCTAAATTTGGACTCTCCAACAGTGGTTAGGAATTCAGAGATCTAGAAGTACGGTAATCTTTTAAAAAAAATGTATTTTGATGTGGACCATTTTCAGTCACTGAATTTGTTACAATATTGCTTTTGCTGTTTTTGTTTTGGCTTTTTGGCAGTGAGGCAGGAGGGAGTTCAGCTCCTCTACCAGGGACTGAACCCACACTTCCTGCACTGGAAGGTGAAATCTTAACCACTGGACTGCCAGCGAAGTCCCTAGAAGTAGATATCTTTGAAGTTACTGGACAAGTTATTAATTAATGCAGAAGAAACGTCTGTGAGTCTAGAGGCTCCTTTGTGGCATCACCTGACAACTCTAGTTCCTTGGGTTTGATTCCTTTTCCTCTTTACTATCTTCATGCAGATTTTGCTGTCATGCTGGTTGGCAGGGGAACCTGTCCTTTGGCACTCTCAGCACCACCGGTACACCCAGTTGAAGGGTTCTTCTAGAGCCCTGTCTTAATATCAAGCTCCAAAATTTCCTCATCTGGGTTACAGGTGACTGCGTTTCTAGCTGCAGGAACCTACTGAAAGGTACAAGGCGTTTACCTGAGACTTCAGGTCGTGTCCAGCTCTTTGCTCAGTCATGTCCAACTCTTTGCAACCGTACGGACTCTAGCCCTCCAGGCTCCTCTGTCCACGGAATTCTCTAGGCAAGAATACTGGAGTGGGTAACCATTCCCTTCTCTTGGGGATCTTTCTGACCCAGGGATTGAACCTGGGTCTCCTGCGTTGCAGGCAGATTGTTTACCATCTGCGCCGCCAGGGAGTGGGCAAGTTCAAATAAGGAATTTGTGTGTTCAGTCCCCTCAGAGCAGTTTGAATCCAGTTTCACTACTCACTGGCTCCATCTCTAACTAGTTTTTGGAAAATTTCCTCATCTGTAAAACGAGAACTCCTCCATCCTTCAGTTACTGTGAGAACTAACACAGTAACATATGGAAAGTATTCAATACCTTGTTAGCTCAGTACAGGACACACTGTAGAACCCTCTTCATCTACTGGAAACATGGATTGGAGTGAAGTTGTGGTACATCACGCTGTGGGACCTTCATCAGACCCATCACAAAGTACATGTGGATCTCTGTGTATATAAGGATACTGGCATTACTCCCTCTGAGAAAATGAGCCTCAGTAGTGTTGGGGGCCTGCCGTCTAGTCACTCAGCAGCATGCACATTCTCTAGAGGGGATGTAAGATAGGGGCCTACAGAGCTGCCAGGATAAGAGCCTGGAAGAGTAGGAACGTAAGGTCAGTTTGCAAAAGTGAGAGGACAAGTTGGCATGACAAAAGCATTGGATCTCATCTTCCTGCTTTCATTTGTCATTCCCAGACACTCTAAAAGGTTAATATTATTTGTATGTTCACGATAAACATTATTCCAACAACCTGACTTTAGCTTATCTACAGTTTAGTACCCATGTTTATACTCCAGTTTTACGTTTTAGTAGTCAGGAATCTTTTCCTGTTGTCTTAGGCATATCTCAGCCAGTAAAAATAATTTCTCTCTATGCCAGAAACTTAAAGAAGAAAATAACCAGAAGCCTTCCTTTAAAAAAGCCTGTAAAAAGAAAACTTTAGATACAATAGAGTATTTGTGAAACTTTTTTAATAAAAAGTCCTTAAAAAAAAAGCACAAAAACAAACTCCACTTAGCAACAGAAACAGTAAATAGTTTCAGAACGGAATGTACAGCATGCACTCCCATCCCCCACCTCATACTCCTAGGGTCCTCTGAGTTCCTGCTCCTTTTGCTGAAGACCCATCATGGATATGAATCTTCATTAAGGAGGACCCGACTCTCTCCTTCTCTACATCCATACTTAGAGGAAGGGAAGACTGGAGGGTGGTGTTCCCCAGGACTTCGACTGTAAAAGAAGTATTTTCTTACTGAAACGATGTTAAAAGCGATGTGTGGGCTTCCCTTAACTATGAATTAGATAAATTACTGAGAGCTAGGCTGAAAAGCTAATAGCCATTTTAAGATTGTTTCTATGAGAAAGCATTTGTAGGTCCCAAAATTGGCTAACAACCAACAAACATTTGAAATACAATCTGTTATAGATGGGGAAATGATTGAACAATTAAAAAAATTTGATTTATACAAATTCTTTCAAGCATGCTGTAAGTCACAAACATTTCCTGAATCCCTGAACATGCTGCATCAACATAATCCCTGTACTGACATCTCACTTAAAGCTCAGACATAACTTGCTTTAGTTTTGCATATGTCTGACATTTTTCACAATAAAAATAAAATTTGTTTGAAAAACTTTCAAATAAAAATTACTGCATTCATTAAAAAAAGGACCCTTTCAAACATAAATTTCAAAAATCCCCAAGGGATCAACCTAGGGCAAAATTGGGAGGTGATATAAGAGCCCCTAAAAAGAAGTAAAAACTTAAATTCCGAATTTCCTCCATAATATAGACAGCAAAGCAGCTATCAAAATATTGAAAACATTTGAAATAATGGACCTATTTTAAAACCTCCAAAATGTCTTATCACTGTTGTTCATAATTAAGAAAGTCTTTTAAATGCTTAAGTAAAAAAGAAAAAAATTCATTGAAATTGATGCAAAAAAAAGGAAAATGAAATTCATCTCTCAGTATATATACCTCTTTAAGATGTAGCTTGATAAAAGTCTACTAGACTTCCTAAAATGTAATTTTATTAAATTCAGAGTTAAAACATACACTCTTTAGATATCCACAGCCAACTAATAAATTTCTGATAACATCTTTCATATCTTTTACAAAGTATTTTAAAAACCTACAATAGCATGATGTAAAAAGAGAGCAGTAATTATAGTAGACAAAATTAAATGAAATAGGATATGCCTTCTATGTACCTATGAGTTATACAGAATAATCATTACCACAGATGTCCTCAGAGAACAAAGGAGAACAAGAAAGTATAAAGGTGGAGGAAGGCATGGAAGATATTTTCTGTTATCTTCTACTGTGTGGTCTTGCACTGCACTATTCTTTAAACAAAAAAAGGTCTCTGCAAGGGCAAGCCCCGCTTCAAATGTCCCCTTACCCTCCTGACTGGAGAATAATGTGTTTGTGTAGTATATGATTACACCAGACAAGGCTGTGAACACGTGTGATTTATTCAATGATCTATTCTGCTTCCTTTTAAAGATAAAGAATGCATTTAAGTCGATTGTGTATGAGACTGTGGTAATTCCTTAGAAGGCGCCATTCAAACAGAGAATAATATTACCTTATTTTAAAACACCAAGAGCATAGCCATTTCTCTGGTCTTCATTTTTTTTCCAGGCAACATCAATTAATACTTTCATTTATTTTAAAAGAGAAACATAAGACACACAAGTAATTACTTTGAAACAGTTTTAATTTTTCTTTGTAGAAGCCAAACAGTCCCATAAGACATTTACTTTTCAAAAATCCTTATATACAAATAACTGTAAGATGGAAGAAACAACTAAAGACAGCATAAACCACCAACACAACAGCTCCTAACAGTAGGCCAGGTCAGGGTGCAGACCTCATGAAAACAAGCTGCTGACCTTCTAAGAACTACAATCCCCAGGGAGCAATCTTGTCCTCTTTAACTTGCTGGGTGGCAGAGCTCAGGGGAATTACTCAAACTATGAAAATCCCCAAGCATGGTCACCTAGGGGGAAATGAGGAGACAGATATGACTTGAGCAGGATAATCATTTTCTTGTAGTAACAGTAAAGAAAAGTAAACTTAAGTGGTAAAGGCTGCGTGAGCTCCAACATCAACAGGTAGCTGTGTATTCTCCAGACATGGCATTTGTTAGTGAAGGCAGAACACACAATGTATACTTGCTACTTGTCTTTCAAATAACAGTCTCTATTCACATTTATTGATTATAGATACATGTAAATGGTATGTAAAAAAAGAAAAAGATAGCAAACACCAAGGCATACTGTTCTATGTGCAATTTATTTCACTTAATCCTCACAGTAAATCCTCACAGTAACCCTATGAGGTGAGAACCATTATTATTCGTGTTTTACCACACACAAAAAAATCTAAGTCATAGGGAATTTAATTGTTTGACCAAGATCACAAACCTGGAATGCAAAGCTAGGTATCTTGTCTCCAGAGCTCCTGCTTTTAATTTAGCTCCAGTTCTGCCTCATGTAATTGGATTTTTAACCCCATTATCACAGAGCTATTCTTCCAAGACTGTAAATTCTGTTTCTGCACTGTGAACTTCCACTTCTCTGAACCATTTTCATCTTCTGCCTCCCAATTCACCTTCTGGTTTCACCTGCTTCTATGAACAACCTGGACCCCTAGTCATTTCAGCTGTGCCCCAAACCCCTCCCAGGCCTCTCCTAAACAGGCACACCAAGGTGGCTGCCTGCACTGGTGATCTCTGTTGCTACCACTGCTTCTCAGCAGCAAAGCATTACTGCTGACCTGAGAAAAAGTCTTGCTGTTGGTCGGTAAGTGGGCCTCACTACTGCTCAGCAGTCCTTTCACTGACACTAAACAGCGTCCATAGCAGCTGTTCCAAACTTCTTCCAGGATTAAATCCCCCAATGCACCCATCTAGCCCTTTGCAGATTATCTTACCATGGCTTTATTGAAAATTCACCCAAAGTAGGGTTGTCAAAATGTAGGTTGTCAGGAGTTATCTGAATTTCAAATAAATAAGGAAACATAGTTTAGGGTAAATGAGTCCCAAATACTGCATTACAGAAATATTTAAGTGGTATTTAAACCAATAAAAATAGCAAACCAAGAGCCTATCAAATATTGTATGCCATGCCATGAGTCCTCAGTCATGTCCGGATCTTTGCAGCCCCATGGACTGTAGTCTGCCAGGCTCCTCTGTCCATGGGACTTCCCAGGCAAGAATACTGGAGTATTCTGCCATTTCCTTCTCCAGCCAAATATTGTATAGAACATACTTAATACTAAAAACTTGTTCATTGTTTACCTGAAGTTTAAATTTTACTGGGCATCTTGAATTTAATTTGCTAAATCTAATTCAATCAAATTCCTCTCTTTCCATTCCCAGAAGTATTCTCTCTTTTTTCCAAGGGTTAACTGGAGCAGGTGGCCATAGGAGCCCTATGGCACTGGCCTTTCTCCTAACTTCCCCTTCCTCTTCACCCTACATACCCCTCCGTTTCTACTTTCAAGCACACCCCTGTCATCCCTACTATGGTGTTCGTGATCCCAGTTCCTCCCCCGCTGTGTGAACCCGTGCCTTCACCAGGCCACTTGGCAGTTTCTCTAGAGGCGGATTCTATTTCCCAACCCTGGAATCTGGGCCTGGTCACATAACCTGGCCAACGCAATGAGGCAGAAGGGCCAGCATGTCAGTTTGGAATCTAGACCTCAAGAAGCCTTGTATATTTCTACTTGCCCTCTTAAGACTCATCTTCCAGATAAGAAAAAAAAAATTGAAGGAAAAAACCACTAATTCAAAAAGATACATGTACCCCAAAGTTCACAGCAGCATTATTTACAATTGCCAAGACATGGAAGCCAGCTAAGTGTCCATCAACAGATGAATGGATAAAGAAGGTGTGGTACATATGTACGATGGAATACTACTCAGTCATAAAAAATGACATTTTGCCATTTGTAGCAACAGGGATGGATTTTATGTTAAATGAAATAAGTCAGAGAGAGATACTGTATATCACTTATATGTGGAATCTAAAAAACACAACAAACTGTGAATATAGTACAAAAGCAGACTTACAGGTACAGAGAACCAGTGGGGGGAGGGTTGGGGGAGGGGCAATATAGGGGTTGGGAATTAGGAGATACAAACTATGATATATAAAATAAGCTACAAGGATACATTGTACAACACAGGGCATACAGCTAATATTTTATAATAATTACAAATGAGTATAGCCTTTAAAAATGTGAATCACTCTATTGTTCACCTATAATTTACATAATATTACACACCAACTGTACTATAATTTTAAAAATACTGCAATGACAATAAAGCCAAAAACAAAACTCCTCTTCCATCTCTATGAGAAAGACACGCTTAGGCAAGTTAGAGTCCCAGGAGGATGACAGATATGTGAAATAGAGCCCAGCCTAGAGGAAACCCCCCAGTAGGCTTTCAGAAGTATGAGCAAGCCCAGCAGAGATTAGCCAACCCTCAGACACTTGAACTGTAACAATTACTGTCTTAAACCACTGTGTTTTAGAATGTTTGTTATTCAGCAATAGCTAACTTGAGACATTGTCAGTAATGCCTAACGCGGCTCCCGAGCCGCGTTAGGCATTACTGACAAAACGTCTATCCCAACTTTCTTTCTTGCACTCCTAATCTACTGCAAAAAGTATCCTGTATTTTTTTTTTACCTTTGTTCTCTTGCCACTTATTTTTGTTATCTGTACCACTTCTCTCTCAATTGAAACCAAAACCTCGGAATGGTCTGTCCAATCACTTTGGCCCTGTCCTCATCCACTTTGGCCTCTATAGAGCACCTGACACGTCCGTTAAAATCCCCTGCTCTTGGACTGCACTACTATCAACTTCTTTGACTGTTTCATCTACTTCAGGGCTTCAGGGGTTTATCTTCTCTTACAGTCTTCTGGGCGTTTATTCATTCCCCGCCAAAGTAACTGTCATTGATTTGACTCACACCTTAATCTCCCACCCCCAAACTCTCTTCTAAACTGTAGTTTAATTGGTTCTCAAACCAATGCATTACAATTACCCAGAGGGCTTACTGATATTCAGATTGCCAGGGCCCTGTTCCTCAAGTTTCATATTCAGTTAGTCTGGGGTGGGGCCTGAGAATTTACATTTCTAACAAGTTCTTAGGTAATGCTAATACATCACTTTGAAAACCCCTTTTCTAGTTTCATATTTTTAACTAACAGTCTCCACCTGGTTATCCACAGGTGCCTCAAAGGTCACATACAGTGTCAGTTAGAGGTTTTTTTTATTGTAAGCCCTAGGAACCAATTTGGCTAACTATAGCAAAACAAGAATTTATTAGGGAGTTCACAGAATCAACGTGAAGGCTGGTAAACCATGTTCCAAATGAGACAGGAACAAGAAAAGAGACGACTCGACAGCTGAAGCACTACCTCTAAGTCAGAAGAAGTAAACAGTGTTCCTTGTGTCCTTAAGTCTCTCTGTTCAAGATTCACTCCAAATGAGAGTCCTTTACCCAACCCTGAGTTGTACCAGGGCAGCAACAGAAAGGATGATGGTGGAAGTAGCCGCAAAGGATTCCTCTTTTTTCTTACTGTCTTAGTTTAGACCCTCCTAATCAAGCAGGTGGATTACTACAACAACCTCTTAACTGGTTTTCTTGCCCCTAATCTAACCTCCAGTTCATTCTCCTCATTTTCACATCATGTTCAGTTATCTCTTTAAGACATGCCATTTTCTTCTTTGCCTTGTCTGGTGTAGTGTTCCTGTCTTATCTTAAGTAATAAATTACTTCTCTTTATGTGCAAGTGGTTGGGATACTTTTACATCAGCAGACTCATAAAATGGAAAAGTAGTTTTAGAAGGTAGGGAATACGTTCTATTGTAAAATGAGGATCTAATTCCCTAGTAACTAGCAAGGATCTAATTCCCTAGCAAGGATCAGAAGTGGTCCCAAAGGTCTGCATTGAGACCCCTCTAGGAGCCTTTAAGAGATCAATATCTTATGAGACTAAAGACAAGGACCTAGCCCTCAATTGTATTACCAGCACTGGACTCAAAACAGGCACTTAATGAAATCATCTCCAGGCCCTCCTTACTTTAGGTTAGTATATGTGTTAGCCTCCTGACTGACTTCCTGGTCTGCAGTCTCTGCCTGCCTATCTCCTTGCTACCAAATCCTTCCTGTATAGCAATGCTAAATCAAACCGATCATCATTTCCTGCTCAAAACTATCAGACTCCCCAAAACATGCTTGCCAACTATAAACCTCTCAGTATTCAAACCCTTCCATAATCTGGTTTCAACCAACTTTTCTAGGCTTTCTTCCACTTGTTACTTACACTATCAACCTTGTCTAGACAAACAAGGTTTTTTCAATAAAACCTTTTCTGCTCTTATTGGTTTGGTTCCTCTTTTTGAAATGTGTTTGTCCCATGGTGTATACTCTACCTTACCCTACCTTCAAAGTCTAGGTAAAATTTGTCAGTATGCGTGTGCATGCCAAGTTGCTTCAGTTGTGTCTGATTCTTTGTGACCCCATGGACTATAGCCTGCCAGGGTCCTCTGTCCATGGGATTCTCTAGGCAAGAATACTGGAGTGGCTTGACATGCCCTTCTCCAAGGGATCTTTCCAACCCAGGGATCAAACCTGGGTCTCTTATGCCTCCTGTATTTGCAGGCAAGTTCTTTACCACTCACTAGCACCACCTGGGAAGTCAGTGCTCCTAACCTTTTTTAATCCATGACTCACATTTCAGGTTCTTTTGGACATGCCCTCTTGTACCACATACCTGTTAACTCCTGAGTTAAGGATCTTTCTATTTGGAACTTTTTAAAACTAATGTCTTGTTTGTATAAATACTTCATGTTAAACACATACTATCTTAAACTTCATTATAAGCTTGTATTATTTGTTTTACCGGATTTTAAGAGCATTAAGAAGCTTTCTATTACTACTTAATTTTCTGTATTTCCCAGAAACTACTCCTGTGCCTTACACATAGTAGTGGTGATTATAATCTGTTGCACAAATGGATGTTTATAATATGGGGCTAGTGTTTGGGACTAATCCCTTATAGAAAGCAGCCAGTGGCTGCATCAGGAATTCCTGAACTGCTGGAATCAAGGGATATAAGTCTTGGTGGTCGGAACTAGAAGCTGAGTCTAAAACCAACGATGATCAGGTTGTAGTCAAATGCCAGGAGGCCAAACACAAGCATCAATTAAAAAGATCCAAAGACCAAACCTGAGACAATGTGTAGAGCAAATGATATGGAGTAAGGCAAAGGAAAGTAGAAATAATAATAGGTTAATAATAAGTGGATGGGGATCCGGGATAGTAGACTTCTTTAGGGGCTTATGCATAGCACTTACCAAATCAAAATGAGTGGTTTGTTGGTAGAATGGAGTTGCCTAAGAATCAGAAGTTGGGCTGGCAGCCATTTATCATTTCTAGCAAAGAAACACATACATGGAAATAAATTTATAATTGCAAACATAGTGAAATATAAATCAATTTGCTTTGATAGATTTAATTTGAGCTCCATTTTCTTGCTTCTGCCTTGTCTCCTTAATTTCATAGTTTTGCACAAGATTACATACAAGTTCTAATGTATTTTTTTTCCTTTTATTATGGATAGAAAAAAACATTTTTAAGAGATACAATATCATAGTACTCAATATCAAATACAAAAATTTAGAAAAAAATTTTTGCTATATTTTTTAGATTTTTTATTCTACCAGTTAGTAAAGCTACAATAAGAAAATGGTACCTAGTAAGTGACAGATAGGGAAGCCTGGTGTGCTACTGTCCATTGGATCACACGACTTAAGAGTCAGACACGACTTAGCCACTGAAAAACACGACCCTAATAACCACTGATTTTCCTACGTGGACTGTTCACAGCCTGGAAAATTCCAAGAATATTTCACAAAGGTTTTTAAAAAAAATTTTAACATAAAATAAAAAAAATCCTAATTATCAGAAATGCCTATTTTATTATTGAGAGCTCTAAAGAGTTTAATGCCTCACAGCTACCTTTCCTTATCAAGCATTTGTTTCATTTGCCTGTCAGTCTGTGCGGTTGAGTTGAGCAGCTCTCTGCCACACGCAGTGTTTTCTTATACTAATTAGCAGCAAGCATTGTGGCAAAAACTAATGTCCACATGAAATGCACAGCAAAACTCACTTTAAATTCTATTGTAAACATGCAGTAGTCCTTGGCATGAATTGTAAAATAAATTTCATTTTGAATTAAATGCTGAAAAAGTATACTTTTAAAACCTATATTATTCTTTCTGATATTACTGAGACAAGGATAAACTCCCATATTAATTTCTTTAAGAGTCAGTATTTGGCAAACAACATAAAAGAATAGGAAGATGACTTACCAAGGAGCTAGGTGACCTGGAACCCACATACTCTTTGGGGTTTTAGGCAAGTTACTTATTCTAAATCTCAATTTCCTCATCATAAAATCTAAAGACCTGAATTAGCTTAACGGTTCTTTAGAGGAAGAGGCATTAGAACTTGGTATTTCTGACTTGGTAGATGTGAGAAGGGAGAGTCTGGGTAAGTGTGACTTTACAATACTTCATGGCTGATCCTGATACATATTACTGGGTTAAGAATCAAAGGACTAAACCATTTCATGGGTCTTTGCAATTTTAAAACTCTACTTGTTATGTTCAATCAATGGAATTTTAATAGCTCCCAGCTTTCATCATTATTCTCTTCTTAATGAATACTATTTTAGGCAAATCCATGTAGTCTCTAGTTGTTATAACTCCGGGCCAGAGGCCTAAGACACAGCTCACTTGAGTCATTTCATTCTTGCCTTTCCCAGCTTCCCCTTTCCATCATTTCTTAATGAAGTGTATTTCAGGTAATAAAGAAGCTATAATTATTATTAATATTGTTGTTGTGTAGTTGTTCAGTTGTGTCCAACTCTTTGTGACCCCATGGACTGCAACACGCCAGGCTTCTCTGTCCTTCACTATCTCCCTGAGTCTGCTCAAACATGTCCACTGAGTCAGTGAAGCCATCCAAACATCTTATCCTCTGTCGCCCCCTTCTCTTCCTGCCCTCCATCTTTCCCAACACCAAGGTTTTTTCCTGTGAGTTGGCTCTTCACATCAGGTGGCCAAAGTATTGGAGCTTCAGCATCAGTCCTCCCAATAAATAATAATTTATTATCCTAAGTTATGAATAATAGCTTACAGTTACTGGGTGCTTACCAGTTCTAAGGTATTAACTCATTTAAAACACATAATTCAATCTTCTGCCAATGCAAGAGACACAGGTTCAATTCCTGGGTCAGGAAGATTCCCCCGCAGAAAGGCAGAGCAACCCACTCCAGTATTCTTGCCTGTAAAATCCCATGGACAAAGGGGCTTGGTGGGCTCCATCTACGAGGTTGCAAAAGAATCAGATACAACTTAGTAACTAAAACAATTCAATCCTCACAACCACTCTGTGAGGTAGGAACTTAGTATTATCATCTGTATATCATGGATGGGAGAATTGAGGTACAGAAAGTAATCTGCCCAAAATCACAGAGCAGGGACCTAGGGAAGGTGGGCTGTAGAGTGAGTTCTTAACCATGCTGCCACTCAATAAACAAGTATATGTACAAACATACACATTGCTGTTGCCCATCCATGCAGCACTGCTTTCCCTGCTACTTCAGCAGGGAAAGGGAGTGTGTCCTCAGAAATTTGTGGGATCAGAAACGATGGAAAGGGGAAGCTGGGAAAGGCAAGAATGGAATGAATCAAGTGAGCTGAGCCTTAGGCCTCTGGCCCCAAGTTACAACTGGAGACTACTTGGATTTGCCTCTAAAAGGTTAAGTATCGTAGTAGTGATTTCCCTTCCATTATCATTTCATTCCATAATGTTTGAGACTGTTCTTTTTGACTATTCAAATATTAATTTTAAAAAAACATTAAACATTTACCTTATTGGATAGACAAGACCCCAAACTATTGATATAAAGTAAAACAGGAAAGTAAGCACAAAAGCTAAATTAGAGAATTAGAGAGAGGTTAATGTAATTGAAATGATTCAGCCTAATAGTACTTTTGGGTATACAAAGAATTTATAACATTGTATCTTGGTTTATGAAGTATGAGGTTCAGATGGGTAGAGACTAATACATTATAAAGAAAACCTTCTCTTCCCAACAGTATGGATAGAGAATGATCTAGCCTGGACTGGAGGTCCTGAATTTAGTGTTACTGACAAAGTGACAATTTAGCATTACCAACAAAGGTGAATTTATTGCACTGAAAAAAGTCTGTCTAGTCAAAGCTATGGTTTTTTCAGTAGTCATGTATGGATGTGAGAGTTGAACACATAAAGAAGGCTGAGCATCGAAGAACTGATGCTTTTGAATTGTGGTGCTGGTGAAGACTCTTGAGAGTCCCTTGGATTGCAAGGAGATCAAACCAGTCAATCCTAAAAGAAATCAGTCCTGAATATTCATTGGAAGGACTGATGCTGAAGCTGAAACAAACTCTAATACTTTGGAAACCTGATGCGAAGAACTGACTCACTGGAAAAGACCCTGATGCTGGGAAAGATTGAAGGCAGGAGGAGAAGGGGACGACAGAGGACGAGATGGTTGGATGGCATCACTGACTCAACGGACATGAGTTTGAACAAGCTCTGGGAGTTGACGATGGACAGGGAAGCCTGGTGTGCTGCGGTCCATGGGATGGCGAAGAGTTGGACATGACTGAGCGATTGAACTGAACTGCCAATATGCACAGCAGTTATTTTTCTCTATCTGGGTGCACTCAGCAACCTGGGAACAGACACTTAGTTAAACTGGTGTTTTCCCAAGTGATACCAGGGCAACACAGCAAGGACACATGGTTCCTGGCAAGACAGATAACTTAAAACAGAATGCAGCAGGAGACAAAAGAAGTGAAGGCAGGATAAGGCCGATAGGGAGAAAGAAGTGAAGTCTCTGGAATAGAGTTCCCAACTCAGAGAAACCTGAGAAGGTAGAGGCTGCAGCAGAGCTGGGAAGAGCACTGGAAATGAGACGTCAGGGAACTGAGAATTGCTGTGCTGGGAGTAACTGAGACAGCGAGTTAGGATGAAAGTTCTGGCCAGATGTGAAGTCTGTATTTCTGAAGTCAGAGGAGTTGGATGTATGATGAGATTCTCAATGTGGCAACAGAAGCGAGAGGCTGAAGATCACATCAAGGAACTCTGAGGCTGGTGCTAGGAAGCTGTCTTTTTGGGTGATGAATTTACTCAGGATGAGGGCAGGAATGCTGGTAAAGAGGAAGATGTAGCCAAGTGTCATGGTCATTAATAAATTTTGAAAGACCCTGGATATGCTTAGTACAGGGGACTGGATATTCTAGAAAGGTATCTTTCTCCTTTATTTATATGAGTTTTCAGTCTAAGAACAGCTCATAGTAATGCAGAAGCAGCAGCTCAAGAAAAATGAGTAATGTTTCCCCTCATTCTTAAGACTAATCTTTGCTGTACTTTTTAAACTTGGCAAGAACCTCTGCTTCACATTTTAAAAAATATTTGGCTGTGCCAAGTGTTAGCTGCAGCATGCGTGGTCTTCGATCTTAGCTGTGGTAGGTGGGATCTGATTCCCCAACCAGGAATCAAACCCAGGGCCCTGCATCAGGAGACTGGAGTTCTCAATGGATTATCTGGGAAGTCCCACATTTTCATCCTAAGGCTAGGTCTGCTAAAGTCGAATGGAAAATGAAATTACTTGCTAGTTTAGGCAAAAAAAAAAAAAAAAAAAAAAAAAACAACCTCTCAGTTCCCTGCTGTCATAAATTTGTGGAAGTTAATGTTTTAAAAACAAATTACAACACAACTGCCCTAGCTCTGGTTTGAAAACATCTGGTGAGACCACTGGGTACAGTTTCCCACTATTCTTTAAATTTTTTTTTTATTTTAAAGATATAAAAACACACATACAAAGGTTTGTTACAATCTTGAAGGAACAGGTTGGCATGTTATTTACTGACAGGCTGACCTTTACACAAACAACCCCTGCCTTCAACAAGCTGAAATTACTGTTACTGATGCCTTCAGAATAGTGTCTGCTTCAGAGAGCAGCACATTTTGTCCAAGTCATACAGAAGTGGCTATATTGGACACCATTTTGTCAGCAAATGGTGCAATGCAGAGAGCAGGGCAAAATTATTTCTGCAGTACCAACCATATATGTGATACTATGCAAGTAAAAAAAGGAAATGTCAAAATGTCAAGAAACTTACAATTTATTGGTCAATTACACAATACTTTAGCACAGAGCTAGGTCTTACATTTTTTGAATCACCCTCAGCATCTAACATAGGACTTTAGAGATATCAAGTTAACAAGTTAAAACAATACAAAATGCTTAGAAGGAATAAAATACATGCATAATATAGGTGACCAAGAGAAAACAGCTAAACTTGTGTCATTACTACCTATGAAAAATCTTGCTTCTAATTTTAAGCATGTACTGACACAGGAAGGTCCCTATTGTTACCCTTACTTTTACCCAGATAACTCCTCTTCCTACTTAAAATATTAACTTAGAGTCATATTCCTCAAGAAAGTCTTTATTCTTCTCTCTAGACTAAGTTGGACAGCTTTGCCATGTGAGAATGGCACCCTGTTCTTTGGAAGTATTTGGTCATCTCAAATGATCTGTTTAATAGCTGCCTTTTCCACTAGACCAGGGATCAGTAAATAGCTCATGGATCAAACCCAGCCTCGCTGCCTGTTTTTTAAATAAAGTTTTATTGGAATTCACTCTTTCATATATGTGTGATTCATGACTGTTTTTGTGTTTCTATGGCAAAGTTGAATAGTTTGTAAGAGAGACCATATGGCCTGAAAAACCTAAAATTTATCTGTCCCTTTATAGGAAAAATTTGCTAAACCCTGCACTAGAATATAAGAATGAAAGCTGAAGTCATGCCTGTCATTTTTACTTCTATATTCCTAGCACCTAGCATGATAACTGGCACCTAAGTATTTTTGGACTAATTTCAACCTCAAGCTTTAACCCATTTTATCAGCGATACGTATGAGATCACATTAATTGGCCTGTGTTTATTACAGCATTATAATCACTGCTTATCCAGATAATGATTGTAGTATTCTAGTTGGGGTGGGGGACAAAAATTAAATTATACACAAATGAATGGGTTATTGCAATGAGGTAAGTGCTATGGGAAAAAAACAGTACAATTAGAGTAACAGAGAAACATAATCAAATACAGTTTGGGAAGCCCTCCATAAGTGACCTTTGACCTGAAATTTTTTTAAAAATTTTATTTATTTATTTGGCTGCTCTGGGTCTTAGTTGTAGCATGTGGGATCTAGCTCCCTGACCAGGGATCGAACCTGGGCCCCCTGGACTGGAAGCTCAGAGTCTTAGCCACTGGACCACCAGGGAAGTCCCTGACCTGAAATTTAAAGAGTAACTAGGGAAAAGAGGTGGAGAGTGGAAGAACAAACCAGGCAGAAAGAAAATCACATACAGTTCTCTCTTCTTTGGAGAGGAAGAACATGGCATGTATGGAGAACTGATGCTCTTGTCAAATAATAAACAGTAAAGTAAATTCCTGCAAAGTTAAGAGTAGGATCCAAAATGGAGCTAATGACTGTGATATTTATAACATAAAATTTGAAACATTCTGTTACTGGTCAACAGTAGGAAGATGGAAGCTATTGTACGTCCATGACACAGTGTATTCTGCATCCATTAGAATAATGTATACAAAGAATTCTCATTTGCATGGGAAATGTTTCTGCTTCAATGTAAAGTGAAAAAAAGAACCCAAGAGATTATTTCCATTATGTAAAGTATTTATTGAAACATTTTCTAGGGCAAAAATGGACTAAAATGTTAATCATAACTGCCTTTGGGTGGGATTGAATGTCCTATATTTTATGGTTTTTCATATTTTCTTTCCTATGCATTTCAAATCTTCAAGATTAGACAAACATATTTTACTGAAATAAGGAAACACAAATGTTGTTCTGTGACCTACACATCTGACAGTAAATAGGCTCTCCTGGCTCCTGGAAAGGGGATGCAAATTGAGGATCAAAACCCAGGAGAGTTTACTGTCAGTAACAACAATTATTAGTGGAAGTTCTCTTGCAGTGTGATTTAAGTTGTGCAGTGGGGACTTTGGGGCAAAGGAAAACTACCCTGAGATATGTCTACAGACACTTGCTTGTAAGATTTTGTTATTTTTATTATTTAAACTGAGAACTTAAACTAACCTTATTATATGGGTTTGGTTTCTTCCGGCCTAGGCATAATCCACTGGAAATGCCCCAATATTAGTTCTGGATATGTAATTTAGATGAAGGTCCTGGAGAGCGCAAGCATCAGTTCTAATATTACTCTATTCTGAAAGTTTTTTGTTTCCTAAACATCTTCTTTAATTTATAGGCTCATTGGTCTCTCCCTTAAAACTACTACTGCTAATTTATGGAAGTAGAAGAGTTGAAAGTTGTTTTCTGAAAGTTTTGTTTCTCCCTGTGACTGAGCAGATTAACTGGTTAAAAAGATAAGAACAGAGAGAAATTCAGCTCTCACCATGATTAATTTTACTGTCCTTCAGTTTTTTTTTTTAAAGAAGAGACATAAAACTCCATTCTTTTAGTAAAAAAATATTTTATTAATCATTCAGGCAATACATATTTATGTGCCTATCTTATACCCAGATGACTGCTGTGAATAAATTGGGGGAAACCTGCATGAAGTCTTTTTGAGAGCGAGCAGTCCAATGGCAACTGCCTCCAGAGTTAGCCATATTTACTTAGGTCTTCTAAATCCCCTCCAGGAGGAAATGAGTTTCTTTTCCATCATGGTTTCAGAGAGGCCAGACACTGTATGAAGGACTGAGTAAAAATTTCCCTTAGAAAAGATCAACTACCATTTATATGCAAGTGACACATAAAATTCACTGGTCCCCTTTAAATTTTCATTCCCAAATGTTTGCTTCATCACCAAGGTCGTTCATATTATTTTTCTGATAACGGAAAAAAAAGATCACCATAATTCTGCTCTCCCAGGTATGAGAATTTTGAAATCTTTTTAACTCAACTCTGTATTTTGCTCTGCTTGAGAATCCAAAGCAAAAATTGCACATGACCTTTCCTAGATCTGTAATGATCATGGTTCCTAGCTGCAGACATCAGAGTCCACTCCAGGAGTTCAGTAGAGAGAAGTAACTCCTCTTTGGGGGCATTTAGAAATATATGGGGGCATTTTTATCACAGTGGAATGTAGTGCCCAGGGGTCAGGGATGTTAAATATCCTGCACAATAAAGAATTGTTTCATTCAAAATATCAGGAGAACCCCCCTTGAGAAACACTGAGCTCAGGGTCAACTTCATGGGCATGCAAACTGTGCAGTCATACAGGGTCCACTGCTCGGTTTAATGCTCTGCAGTTACCATGCTGAAAATCTTAATACTTTTATGTTTGAATGTCTGTTTTATAAAAGAAGTCAGTGGTACAATGGATCATACAGGCAAGTAGAGGAGGCAACCTGTTTGTCTTTTTCCTTATACCCAGTTTGCATACATCAGTATAATGCCTCACAAGGATTATGATGAGCCTAAGTAGTGTGGGAACTCAGAGAGTTACAACGTGGCTACAAGGCACGCATGCTACATCAGTGACTGGTTTAGTGGAGGCACTGGCAGCTCCAAGAGGCAATGCATTCCATTCCAGCCAGAAGTTGTGTCGGGTACAGAAAAAAGACAGTGGCATCCTAAGACACACACGTGACCAAATAACTCTATCATATCCTTTCTTGTGTGTTACTTTTCTGTATAACTATTTTCACTGAAAATGATGACAGAGAAGGAAGGGGAAAGGTAGGGCAACCCAGAGTTCCTTTCAGTTCAGTCCTTCCTTACTCAGGTTGATAGGCTGTGCTCCTATCAAGAAGGGAAAGAAAAACAGCTGAGTTGGTTGTATGCAGTATTTACACTGCTCTGAAAAGCACAAAATACATCCTTGTGGGATGTACAAACTACAAAATATGAACTGTGTAATTTTGGTGATTTCGTGTATGAGTTAAATGCTCTTGTATTTGCATCTATAAATGGCACTGCACAATTAAAGATAAATGATAAAATTCATCCTAATAATCTAAAATTCTAATTTTTCTATACTCAGAATGACATTAAAACACAAATTTAAAAAACAGCACAAGTCGAGGGAGAGATGACAGAAGAAAGAAAAAGCCTTATATTTTCAGTACATGTAATGGCAACTTTTTTCCTGCTTTGTGAACAGGGGCCCTACATTTTTCATTTTGCTCTGGGCTCAACAAACTGTGTAGCTGACTGTGACTGAGCTAGTTTAAGCAGAAAGGGATTAAAGGATAGTACTTAGCTCATAGATCTCTGAGAGGACCAGACAATCAGGCTTGGATAATACATCGCTAGAAACAACATCCAGAAAAAACCACACCAGGAAGAACATTCATCCCACATCACATTGCTATTCTAGCAGAAACCCACCGTAGCACCTCCTGCTACAGCACCTATGACTCCCAAAACGGATGCCAGAATTCCTCCCCAGCTACTCAGAATAATCAGACACCTCTGCCATGGTGTTTGCCAGAAAATCCCATTGCCCTGAGTGCAGTTGAGGCATTGTGTTGCTCATTTTCAGGTCTGTCTTGAATGGGCATATTTGATTGCTGGAAACTAGGTCGCATGGAGTGAAAGGCTGAAGCTAGCTGGTAATCCTCAGCTTCTCCAACTAACTCCCCATTCAGTGAAACCACTTTGATAGCCTGGGAGTATTCACACAATGAAAATTGGTCAGTACTAGAAATCAGGGTCTTTCCCCTCCTCCAGCCATCCTTAATGACTTACCAGCACACCACTCATCCATGCCAGTACTCCAGTTGCAAGGGAGTGTTGAAACATTATTTTACAATTTTCTAACTTCTAAAGTACAGAAAAGCAAGCTAGAAGGGGGTTGGATGAGTGTTGAATAAGCCATCTTATAATATCTGCCAAAAAATTATGGTATCCATTGCTTTCTGTTCTAGATTATAAATTGCTAAGAGGCAGATGCTAACAGACATTGAACAGTATTGGTATAGAAGGCTGCTGCTGCTGCTAAGTCGCTTCAGTCGTGTCCAACTCTGTGCGACCCCAGGGATGGCAGCCCACCAGGCTCCCCCGTCCCTGGGATTCTCCAGGCAAGAACACTGGAGTGGGTTGCCATTTCCTTCTCCACAGAAGGCTGAGCAGGCTTTTACTAAAGGCATGACATGATGAGCATAGGTCAGTGAACTAGAAGAGATGATCAAATGTTCATTGATATGACTATAATACATTTCTGTGATGCTAGACTGTAAAACCTCTAAGAGCAGGAAACATGTCTGCTTCGTTTCTCACTATATCTCAAATCATTTGGCAAATAGTCACTTAACAGTAACAACTAAAAAAGATGCTTTAAGGTTATTGAGTATAGAGTTCAATTTTGGCATTTCTCATACTGTATGGAGGTAAGAGTTTCAAATGATTTTACTGTTTTCAGATGAGTTAAATGTCTGGATGTCAAAGTTTATTATGATACTTTTACATATATTATCTCACATAATATCCCATAAAAGTTAAAACAGGAATTACTCTCCATTTAATAGATGAGGAAAGAAACCCCCCAAAAGAGTTATCTTTCCAAACTCATTTACCTAGTAAATGATGGTTTTTCATTCTCTGACTCGAGTCCAGAGCTCTTTCTTACCTCTGAAGAATATATTTATAAAACACATTTGACAGTGATTAATTAGGGGAGTATTGTCAGGTTTTCAATCTGAGCATTAATTTAATTACATGCAACTGGACACAATATCCTAATTTCATGCTGCAAATGTTTTTCTTCAAGAGTGAACATTCCTTCCTTGGAGTTCTAGAAGGATCTGAATGGTGGTTGCAACTGCCTTTTCTTAAAGTAAATGATGTTGATTTAAGAGGTAGGAGGAAAGAAAACATTTTCTAGAAATAGCTAATCTGTGAATTTGATGGTTGCTAATTGTTTAGTCACTAAATTGTGTTCAACTCCTGTGACCCATGGACTGTAGCCCACCAGGCTCTTCTGTCAATGGGATTTCCCAGGCAGGAACACTTTGACCTTTTTCTAGTTAGGAATAGTATAAATATTATGGGTTTACTAGATTGTAATATAGTACAGGCATTCATGATTTTATATTATCGAAGAACCACAACAGTGGTGGGTGGAGTTGCTAACAATACAGATTTCCAGGTCCCATCCCTCAAAAATGTGATTTAGTAAGGGCCAAGCCATTAAATTTTTCAAAATATTAAATTTTAAAGAACACTCTAGTGGCATTGAATACTGTGAGAATCACTGGTACTGTGCATCTGATTTCAGCTTGTACAAGATATTTTTCCAGAAAATGCATTTTGTATGGTAGTCCTTTTTAAAAATCACTTCCATTGCCATCTAAAACTTAAACCAACTTAAGAGATTTTGCCTCTTAAAACACTAGGTAATTTTCTGGATATTAGTAGAAATCTCGCAAGATATGTTTATAATCATGCTCTCAGGTTGAAAACGCAGGCTAATTTGATGTGGTAATCAGTCTCGAATTCCCTGGAGCACAGATTCTTATTAGCATTGTATGTCATGGAATTTATGGACAGCTTACCAATGCTCTCTCCCTTTGAGCTTTCTGGTTTTCCTACTTTGAGAACCACAGTATTTCCAAATGAGGATCTCTCACAACTCTTCAAATATATAGCAACCTATTAACCATTAAAATACACCTGGAAATACATGTGTGAAAGAACGATCTCTAATTTGGATAGATTGAAAATGACTGTCAAAAGTCCTAATTCAGTAGCATATTTCAAACTCGAAACCACGGTTTCTGCCGTCTACTGGTTAAATAATTTTACTGGGAAGAAACTCTTATAAATTTTTAAGTGAAAACACTCGTTTCACAGATGAGCAAACTGAGGCCCCGAAAAAAAACCAATTTGTCCAAGGTCACGCCCAGTGTTAGTGACCAAGTCAGGCAAAAACCTAATGGTTCCAATATTATGGACAACTCAGCTGCATCGCTTACTACCCTTTTTTTTTTTACCCCTTGCTTTCACAACTGCACCCCTCCTTTTTGGATGAAGTTGTTTTGTCTAACGGTCCTTCCTTTTGCTTTCTGGCCTTAGGCTAGTAAACCCTCACACAAGCCATTAATGAGTAACACTGGGAGTCCACATCTGATGCGGTGACTTTCATGGGCCTTTTTCTTTGGTCGAAAATTTCGCTGAAGGGCTCTTAATCCTACATTCCGCCGGGGAAGGGAGGGGAGGGAGGTCACTGGGAACTGACAAGTCCTTACATGTCCAGGCGCGCGCCCGGGACGCAGCCTGCGGGCCCCGGGAGGAAACCAAGGAAGGATATACTACGGCGAGAGGGAAGCAAAGGGGCGGGAGAAAAACACCGCGGTGGGAAATCCCTGTGCACTGGATCTGCCAACCCCTGGCAAAGATGAGCAGAGCCGAGCGTGAATAAATCTCATTAAGCGGCCGGGCGCAGACACTGCAGAACGGCGGAGGAGGGGGCCCGGCGTCTCGCACGTTCGGGAGGGAACGGCGGGGCGGCCCTTTTATAGGCCGAAGCCCGCGCTCGCGCGCCCCCGCCCCTCGCGCCGCCCCTGGGCCACGCGCGAGGCCGCAGCGTTACCTGAGAAAGGCCGGCTGCGTCCGCCGCCCCCGCCTCCCGCGAGGCCGAGGCGGCACGAGATCTGCGCCTCGCCTTCCCCCCTCCCCGCCCCGCTCCCCCGGGCGGGTTTTCTTACCTTGTAAAAGGCCGTTTCCGCGGCTGCCCCCGCCTTCTCTGCAGGATGTGAAATGGCGGTCGGCGAGGCGAGCGTGATCGCCGCGGCTCCGGCCAATCCCGCCTAGCCGCCAAAAAACGACCCTGAACACTGGCGCCCCCCTCCCCGCCGGGCCCTCCGAGCCCATCCATGACATCGGTGCTCCGCCGCCCCCTCCCTCCGCTGCCCCTCACCCCAGGTGGCCGTGCCCACCGGCCGAGTCATCGATTCCCCGTGCCCAGCGCGGGCCCGGCTCTCCTGCAGCCTCCGCCCTCGCGGCGTGCCCGGGGGCGGGGGGAGAAAAACACCTACTCGGCCCCCCGCTTGGGTGTCCCGCTCGGGTGCCCGCCCCGCTCCCTCCCTTTCCCGCCGTGTCCCCTCCCCCAACTACTCTTGGCCCTCCCTTCGCCCCACACGCTCACACACACACAACCCCTTCTCCCCTCCCCCAGTGGTTGCGTCCGTGACATCATCATCATGGCAACAAGAGCTGCAGCCGGGGACCGAGGAGCCCGTGTAATTCCCGGCGGCGGCGGCAGTGGCGGTAGCACCAGCAGCAGCACCGACGAAAGCGCGAGGGCTTCTCCCCGGTCGCCCCTCGCCGGGTGCTCCTGAGGAGGCGGCGGCAGCAGTGCCCACGCCGCCCCGCCCGCCGCCGCGGCTCGCCGTGTCTGAGTGTGAGGGGAGGGGGCGCCGCCGCCGCCGCCGCCGCCGCTGCTGTGGGGCCGCCGCTGCGGAAGGAACCGCCGCTGCTGCTGCCGTTGCCAGGTCGCTAGTGAAGAGGCGGCGGCGGCGGCGGCGGCAAACATGTTTTCAGTGAGGATAGTGACTGCCGACTACTACATGGCCAGCCCGCTGCAGGGGCTGGATATCTGCCAATCCCCCCTCACCCAGGCCCCTGTCAGGAAGGTGCCGGTGGTGCGAATCTTCGGAGCGACGCCGGCAGGTAAGCGGGCGCGGGGCGCGGGCGGGAGCGGCGGGCGCCCGGGCAGCTCTCCCCGCCGCGCACTCGCGCGCACGCCGCCGGCGCCGGCCCTCTCGGCTGATCGCTGCCGCGTCTTCCCTCCCCTTCGCCCTCCTCGCCTTTTCCTCCCGAGCATGACAAGAGGCGCAAAAATGTGGGTCCGCGCGAGCGTTCCGCCCCGTCCTCCCCCCATCCAACCCCAGGCGGGGAGGCGGCGGGCGCCGAGTGTTTACACTGCGTGCGGCGGTCGGAGCCGGGTCCGCACAGTCGGGGTCGCGCGGGCAGGCGACGCGGGCGTCGCTCTCGCCCCGGAGGACGGGGTCAGGTGGCCGCGCCATGTCTTCGGTGAGCGGGCGCGCAGGGCCCCCCTCTGAGGTGGGTGACTGGTGGGACCTCGGACACCCTCTGCGTCTCCCAAGTGCCCCTTGCTGGACACGGCTTGAGTAGGGAAGTGTCAGCTCTGTTGTCAGTCGCTCCTCGTCGCCTCTTCTCAGCAGCGCTCTCCTCTGCCCCTTCTGGAGATGCTGTGGGCTGAAGAGTGGCGCCTGGGGCCAGATAATCTTTCTCATTGAAGTGACCATGTGGTTCTGCTGTGAGGGCAGATCGTAACTCCTTAGAGTTTCAAGTAAAGCCTCGGAGTCTGGGGGCAGGGCTGCGCCCCCAGGTGCGTCGCTTTCAGGGAAGTGTGTATCCGCGGAAGTAGGAAATGCATGTTTATGTCGCCCAGTGTAAAACATCCCACTTAATAGCGTCAATTTCATAAGGACCACAGCTAAGCCCATTAAAGAAATGTCCCTATGCTGGGTTGTAGGATTGCATTTTAAATACACGTACGTTTACGACAATACACTTTTTAATAGGCTGTTTTGTTTTCAAAAACTATTTCGAACAAGTGGGGTGGGGAGACAGAAGCTACGTTCTCAGAAGCTCTTGTGAATTAATGATAGTGTAAGTAAGATAGTGGCCAGATTTGCAAGGTTTTAAATTGTTTTGCTTTTCTACACGCTTTGAACTGCCTATGTGAGATAATGGAGCTGCCTCCTAGAAAGAGATGCTCTCTAGCTATGTACTGCCCTATGGGATTTTAGATAGCATTTCCCACTTGATGCTCCTTGCCCTAATCACCATTCATCTTATTACTACAGTCAGTTTTCCTGTGGGCTATCAAGATAATAGCACTTTCCAAACTCAAGCACTCATTCTAAGCAGTTGTTTTTTAATGTGAATTCTCGTCGTTAAAAATTTCATTGTTGTTAGTGAGATTTGATAGAATGATATTTGATATTTCTTTTTAAAATAGTGATAATTTGATAGAATGATATTTGATATTTCTTTTTAAAATAGTGATAGATTTGATAGAATGATATTTGATATTTCTTTTTAAAATAGCTTTTGATATGGACTTTTTAAGTTGGGGCATTTGAATGCTGTTAACAATTTGTTGAAAGTGTAACACCTGAAACTTAGAGGCTGGAGAATAGAGGCAATAAAATGTTTTAAAGGATAGATTTTCTGCCCTTTTAAGTATGGTGGTGCTGTCTTTATTTCTAATTGGAATTTCAGTGTAATATACTGTTTTTTTTTTCACTTCAGGTACAGAGGAAAAATAAGATAGTGATGTTGATATAACTCTGTTCAGCCACATTTTGAAATTATCAGGGGACGTGCTAATACTGTGGCATATACTGGGTATTACAATTTATATGGTTTGGGTTACTTTTCTACACATAATTTTTTTTCTACACTAGTCATTAAATATGTATCTTTGAGTGATTTGCAAGTTTTGTTTTATAGGCAAGTTTTGTTTGGAAAAAAAACTTTACTGAGCTAATAGTAATTTTATTATATGAAAAAAATTCTTTAAAAAATAATATGGTGTACTTTTGTTTCTCAGTATTAAAAAAAGACGTGAACTAGTCTGTAGAAAGAAATACATATTTCTTTCCTCTTGGCCATCTTACAATAGATTACCAGTATCACTCCCCTTTAAAAAAATGGATTTTTAAAAATACACCTTGAAATGTATAATGTAAATCAGTTTTTTGGTATATACATTGAAAGATACAAAACTTGATACAGAGAATTTCAAACTTTAAGTTGTTAAGGATTATTGAATTGAGTTTACTATTAAATTTTTGTGTTTCCTCAAAAGGTGAAAAAATTTGATGTCACTGGCATACATTTAGAGTTTACAGCTTTCAGAAATCAAGTCATCATTTCTAGCACATAAAATTAATGTTAATAAGCATAAACAAAAACTATACTATTATCTGCTGCTGAATTCTCTCCCCAAAGAAAACCAGTCCAGCCACCTAGTAAAATAAATTTTGAAAATAATATAAAAAAGAAGTCAATTTGGTTCTCTAGTTTGAATGCTAGAATTCTTAATGAAAACAGATTTATTGTTTGAAATCACGATGTTTATATATCTACTAATTAATAAAATTAATGAAAAATTGTAACACGGTAAATCTGTGTTACAGACTATCATAAAATTAAGTTTTTCCTATATAGTAGTTAATTTTGGGAGTCCTCAATTCCTTACCTTGGTTTGGAGAAAATGTTTTTAAACTGAGTTTGCGTTTCAAGTGAAATTGTGAAAAATAGCAGCAGAAGAAATCTTCCAAATTGACCATTTCAGATGTACATTATAAAATTTTGAATTGATTCATTTATTAGATTTTTACTAGTTCAGTTTTTCTATTATTGCATGAAAAATATTTTTCTGCTTTAGAAAACAGTCCAGTTGACTTCCTATTGGTCCTGTGTTTTGAGGGCATATTTGAGTAATTTAAGAAATAAATTTAGTGTTTTAGGTTTAAAAGCTCTCATATCTTAAGTTGGTAAAATTTGAAAAGGTATTTTAAAAACTGGTAAATTCAGATTTGAATGGTAAATCCTGACTGATTTAATCCCTTGCTGGTTGAGGATATTGGTTCTTGAGAGAATCACTTAAATTTTCTATATGTAAGTGATGGAATTATTTTTAAAAACCCAAAAACATCTTTTGCTTTTCTTTCACTCATTTAAAAATGACTTGAATATTGTTTTGACATACAATGTATTGAGCAATTTAACAACTTTTTGGTAACTTGTTTTAGTGGAGGGAACCCAGGTTATACCTAACTACAGTAAAGACGTTTTTTATTTTTTCACTTAGATTTGAATATGGGTATGAGTGCTCTGGGATTTCACTTCAAAAAAAATCCTTAGGCTTTACTATGAGGAACTGACTCAGGTGAATCTGGGAAGCAGCCCAGTTAGCACATCCCAGCTCTTGCTTATTAGTTGCCTGATGTAATTCACTTCATGTTGAGCTTAGATAGCTTTCTCAGTTTTCTCAGCATCAATTTAAAACAGAATTATCGTTTCAAAAGCTTCCCTGCTGAGATGCAGAGGAGGAGTAAATAGAAGAGTGTGAGCGAGATGTTCACAAAGCAAGTAATTAAACAAAGTAGGCCAAACAGACTATAGAGGGAGCTGCTTGACTTTAAGATGACTGTAAGGAACTCTGCCATCATCCCCCCACCCCCTGCCCAGTCTTCCTCCAGCTAGCAAATTATCAACAACTTAGATGACAAATAATTTCTTTAATAAAAGTCTTGTTTGTTCATAGCCTCTTTTTTTTTTTTTTTTTTTGCTAAATCATTTAACAATAGTTTAACATAACACAATGCCTATTGAATATAAATATTAGAAAGATTTTTCAGGAGCACTACTGAGATATAGTGTTTTACCACAAACAAAATTAGTCACTTTAGTAGGTATCTGAAGCCCGAGTTGCAAATTTTATTAGGTTTCTGTGTTACTCTTGACTTTAAATAACCCATAAGTTAATCAGAAGCTTTTTAAACAGGAGTCCTCTAAGATCTGTGGACACAGTGGAATCTTGTAATATGTGATTCAGTTCATTCAGTGAACACTTGATGAGAACTTAGTACATATTATTGAGCTGTTTTTTAAATGAACAACTTATGAACAACTTTTACCCTCCACAAGCTCACAATGTAGGAGAGATGATAGACATGTAAACGTAATTCAAACATAGTTTAATTGGAATGTAAAAGAAATGTGTATAAGACAAGGTGAGGACTCAAAGCGGACATGTTCAGTGACTACCTGGCAGGCCAAAAGGGGAGTCAGGGAAGGCTTCATGAAGGAAGTATGGATTAAGTCATTTTAAAGGAATTTCAAAAGAATTTAAAAATTCTAATAGAGGAACAGATACAAGGTAATTCACAAATGAAAAGAAAACTGCTCTTGGCCCAGTAGCTTGGCAATGCATAGCAGAATCCTTGAAATGTTGTTTTTTGACCCAATAATTTCAGTTTTAGGGATTTTGATCTATGAATGTGATTCTTTTGACAAAATCTGATTATCTTTTGAATCCGTCTATTTCTTTCATTATCCATCACCACCCTAGTCTAAACTACTAGCATTTTTGGATGCATTTACAACAATAGCCTCCTAATCTTGGCCTACCCGAATCTATTCTGTTCCCCTCTAATCTGTTTTCTATACTGTAATCAGAGGGATCTTTTCAAAATGCACACCTTATTATGTCCCCCTACTACTTGGTATGCTTCAGTAGTTTTCCATTGCATTAGGATAAGGACAAAGCTACATGTCTTGCAAGGTCTTGCACAGTTGGGCCCCTGCCTCTCTATCCAGTCATGGCTTGAGCCGTGTCCTTCTTGCCTTGCTCTTAATGTTCCAGCCATATTGACCTTATTTCAGTCCCTTACTCTTGCCATGCTCCTCCCACAATGAAGCCTTTGAACCTGCTGTTCCCTCTGCCTAGAATGTTTTTCCTTTTCCTTCACCTAAACTCCAATTTATCTTTCCTCAGGGAAGCCTTCCCTACCATAGACTCTCAAAGCTTCATAAACTCTCCTTCATAACACTTGCTGTAGTTGTCATTTTTATATACATAGGAGATTAATGTTTGTTTTTCCCAGTTACCTCCATAAATGCTGGTAATGTGTTCATTTTTGCTCACCATTATACAGCCAATGGTTGCTTACCACAGTGCTTGAAATTCAAGCATTTGTTGCAAGAATTAATAAATAATAGACGATAGGCATAACAGGAACAACCTCAAATGTTCAGCAACCAAGAAGTGGTTACATAAATTGGGAATATTTAGTAGAATTTGTCATTAAAATCATGTTTTCATGATTATTATATAAGTATAATATAAAATAATACAGGAAAGTGCTATCACTATATTATGTGAGAAAAATCAGTTTATGAAATAATAATTTATTAAAAATGCACCAAAATATAAAGGTTGCTTATATCTGGGAGGTGTATTTTGTATTTTTCAGCTTTTCTTCAGAGACTATATTGATTTTATAATTTGGAAAAATATATATACAAAATTAAGGAAAAACTATCAGAAATATGAGAAAAAGCCTTGAGTTTGATATTGGGCTCTCAAATAAGTATCAACTAAAATATGTGATTGCATGATGAAAGTGTTGAATATGATTATATAAATTCAGTTTAGGAACTGCAGAATTATTATATTAAAGAAAGCCAATAATTTCTGGTTTTATTATACTTATTTATATGTAAACTGATTTTAATTTTAAAATGTTTTGCAGAGTAGCATGTCTTTGACACAGCAAAATGAAATAGCAATGAAATAGAGCAGAGGTCAGAAATTGACTTGTGTGTAAGAACTTAAGTGTGTGATAATGGAAGCTACCTTTCCTATTAGTAGGGAAGAAGATTCTTTAATACTGAGTGTTGGAATAGCTACTTAGTCATCGGGAAAAGTAAAAACTTTGCTTCCAGATGAGTCAGAGAATTTAAATGTAGAAACAGAAAACATAAGATAATTATTTTAATCTGGGAAAGGTGAAGGCCTTTCAAAATATGATACAGGACTGAAGCCAGATTGCTGAGTTTTACAATGTAAGTAAAATTCTATATAGAGACAAAAATCATAAACTTAAAAGAGAAATAGACTGGTAAAGCTTATTTGTACACTTTTCACAAAAGACTAATTTCCGCTTAATATACAAAGAGCTCCTAGAAAATAATCCAATAGAAAAAGTGAACAAAGAGAATTCTTAGGAAAAGATGTGTGATTTTATTATAATGAAGATGTAAATTAAAACTACAACATACCTTTTATCCCTAATTAGAAAAGATTGATTATACAGTATAACTTGAGGAGGATGAGAGGAAGGGTAAATGGGCATTCTCACATATGGCTGGTGGGAATATAAAATGTTCGTTTTCTATGGAAAACAATTTGGAAGTCGTTTTCAGAATTTAAGATGCATATATATTTTGGTAGTTCGTCTTCCTTTTTTGGAGGGAGAGGGGTTCTGCATTGCGCAGCTTGTGGGAACTTAACCCTACCATGAATTGAACCCAGGCCCCTGGAAGTACAGAGGTCTAACCACTGGACTGCCAGGGAGTTTCTCCCCCTTGTTTTTTTATTCTTTCTTTTCTTTTTCATGTACATTTTGATCTAGCAACTTCATTCAAGGATTTTATCCTCTAAAAGATTTTATGTATGTGTCAAATGAGCATGTAAGAATATTTGTGGCAGCATTGTTTCTCATTGCAAAAGGTTGGAAATAACCTAAGCGTGAATCAGTAGTTAAGTAAATTATGGTGTATCTCTCCAGTGGAATACTAGGCAAGTCCTTAAAGTGATGAGGCAGTACTATATGTACTGCTCTGGTGCCATGTCTAAGATATATTAAAAGGAAAAAAAGCAAGATGCAAGGCTCCATATGTGGTATGCTACCATTTGTGTGGCTTAAAAAAATATATATATATACACACACATATATATATAATATAAATTAAATATTTATATGTAAATATAAATATATTTATAAATATATATTGTATATATATGTACACATATATCTGAAAGGATACATGAGAATTTTGCAACAGTGGTTGCCTCCAGTGAGGATAACTGGTGGCCTACAGGACAAACGTGGGAATCTAATTTTTTTTAAGTATACTCTTCAGTAACTTTTGGAGGTTTTTTGCCATGTGCGTGTGATACTTATTCAAAGTTAATTTTTTTAGATTATGTTGTGCTTGCAACAACTGGTAAGGAAGAACAAAAATATAAGGTCATAGTAGTCATAAATATTTAGTTGTCAAATGATTACTGCAGTACTGTTTAATTTCAGGTTTTAGTAGAGGTCTTCTAATTCAGAGCTTCCGCTTGATGTTGTGTGGCTCTCTGGAGGTGGTAGGCCCTAGTGGAGCGGGGTCTGAAGGCAGGCTGTGGGGCGCCTTAAGCAGATCGCATGATGAGCACAGCCCAAGTGTGTTAGTCGCTCAGTCGTGTCTGACTCTTCGCGATCTCATAGACTGTAGCCCGCCAGGCTCCCTTTGGGATTCTGTCCATGGAATTCTCCAGGTGAGAATACTGGAGTGGGGTTGTCATTCCCTTCTCCAGGGGACCTTCCCAACCCAGAAATTGAACCTGGGTCTCCTGCATTGCATGTAGATTCTTTACCATCTGAGCCACCAAGGAAGCCCCATGATGAGCACAACCAGCAGTTATTGCTCTATTTGGTATTTTAAGTATGTTAAAGAAAGTGCTTTACCAGTGATACTTGAAATCTGCTTCAGCCAACCAGAGACTGTAGCTGCTTCTTATGGAGAAGGGATCATGAAACTGTTACTGGAGTTTGTATTCTGGGTGCTTGAGAGAGCATCATCTGATGATGAAAGGACAGGGTGGCAGGATGTTGCTCTGGGGCCTAGCTCTTAGCCTATACTTTGCCTTTATTGGATCCTCTTAGCCATTTTCTGATGTGCCATTTAGCTTGCTGAAAGGTGACTGCCTAATAGCATATGTATGTTCTGCAAAAATTAAGCATCATTGTTATTTTGAAATGTCCCTAATGTGGAAAAGGTTGGATTTGAAATCCATTCATATTGCTACAAGTTTTAATTTTCTTTCATAATTATATAAAGAAAATATAATTTTTTTTCATCAAGCACAATGTTGATGCCTCCAAAAGACTTCTTATTGGCTACTGTGCTGAATGAATATTATTTACAATGTGAAAGGGGTTGGAAAACAGTGTTCTGGTGAAATTCTTTCCTTTTATTTAAAGAAAACTGATGTCTAGATAGATTAACTCAAGGATTTGTCCAGTGTCCTGTATCCTATAATTGGTTGGTGTGGGGCTGGGTGTAAAAACTGAGGATTTTGACTCTCAGCCCTTACTACCTCACACTGTCTCCCCACATCTGAGAATTGGAAAGGCCTTGGTTATAATTGGAAAACAAACATACAGAATTTAGAGGAATTGTTAAAAAAAAAAAAAAAAAAGAAAGCATGTACACAGTTTAGAAATCTCAGAGGGCCTACCGTGTTCAATAGTGTTTAGACTCTTCCCGTAGAATAGGTTGTAGTTGCATTTGTTTTGTGATGATTGTAGCTCTTTTTAAAAAATAATGTCTATAACGTGTATGTCTATAGATTAGTCTATAACAAGAATTTAGGACAGATATAAACAAAAATTGATACTAGAATTGTATGTATATAGTTTTCCAAAGGGAAAGGCAGTGGATCCAGGAGACCTTTCAGAGTTCCTCTGGTACTGTACTTAAACATTTTCTGGTCTTACTTTTAATTTGATTAGAATTTGTTGAATTAAAAATGAGTGGAAAATGAGTTTTTAAGTAGGTTGGGTTTAAGTAGGCTTCAGAGGATGTTGCCATTAGCCTTATATATATATATTTCCTAGAAATACTTGGAAACTTACTAAGATATGGAACATGGGATGGGGTCTGTCACTTTTGGTACCTGACTGCCTTTTTAACACCACAGTGATACTGAATGAGAGAGGAAATAAATCATGGGAGTTGAAGTACAGTAAACTGTGGGTAAAATTGTGTTAACTTAGAGTTTCCAGATAAGGCAAGAGTAGGTGTCTTAGGCAATTTAAAGAAAAATTCTTCACTGTCTGGACATAAAGTTAGGTGCATTTTGAGGCTAAAACAAATTATAAATAAAACCCTCTTAATGACAGTCTGTGTAACCTTTTGGTGTGTGGTTGGGTGGGGTATTTTTTGTTTTTATTTTTTGTCATTTTTTAAGTTTTCCAGATGACCTGTGTTTTTTCCAGTTCTTGGTAGATTTTTAAGCATTTCGTTTTTAAGTGAAACATATTTTGTTGCTTAATTAGTATTGGCAAACTGGACTGTTTTCTGCAGCAGAAATTGAATATATGCCTAACAGAGTAAATTTGGAGAAAAAAGGGCAGTAATTGTCTTTGGAAAATTTAAGGTTTTTTTGGTCCAATTCTGTTTTCTTTTTAGATGATAGCTGTGGGAAGTACCAAGATGTTGAGGTCAGTTTCCTTGGGGACAGTTATTTAATTTTCTTTGGGTTAAGAGAGCATTTACTATATAAATGATTCAAAGAATTAAAAAAAGCGTGTTACCTCAAAAATGCTTGTGTAATATATAACAGTTTAACAACAGTTTTCTATTTATTATAATTACCAAGGAAGTATAACAAGAATTAAAAGAACTATCTTATTTTGCATATATATTTATACTTCAAAGTAAATTTATATATTAAATTAGCTATTGTTTGAGATGGTGAAATGCAAGACTCTGTAAGTAAGAATACATGTTGATATGTGAAAAAAATGTGAAGTTAAAACATGTTGGCATACTCTTAGTTTCTCAGAACAAGAAAATGACTAATCTAAATTTCATTTCAGAATAAAAACCAAGACAAGCCACATAAAAGCAACCTAAAAATTAATCTGTCATCATATTATTTGTTTTAAAACTATGGAATAAAATATCTGAGGAAGATTTCTCTCAAAATTGTTTTTCTCAATTTCAAGTAAGTAATTTATTTTGGTTGATATATTGGGGATGAGGGGAGGTGGGAGTGAACCTTGGCATTGAAGTTTATAAATCTACTCATCCTTAAAGTAACAACTCAAAGATTAACCATTTGAAAGCCTTCTGTGACTCCTTTGCCCATTCCCGAAAGATCCTCTTTGGTTTCCCACAGTCCTAGCCTGCTTTCACGTTGCCAATGAAGGACTGACTGCACTGAGTGTTGTATTTGTCTGTAGGAATAGTCATATGGCACTACCTTCCTGTTCCTCCTGCCCCACAGCCCTATTCCAGGACCCTCCTGCTACTGAGAAACCCTGGACAAGTTATTTTATTTCTGTGAGCCTTAATTTCCTCCTCTGTAAAATGAGTTTTAATAATTTCTACCTCACTGCATTATTATGATTAAATACTAGTAACCAGGAACTGTCTGGCATACATAGTAACATAACTATTACTTTCTTTCTAACCCTTCTAAGTACTTCTTTCTTTTCTAACCCTTCTAAGTACTCTTGCCTGGAAAATCCCATGGAAGAAGGAGCCTGGTAGGCTGCAGTCCAGGGGGTCGCTGAGAGTCGGGCACAACTGAGCGACTTCCCTTTCACTTTTCACTTTCCTGCGGTGGAGAAGGAAATGGCAACCCACTCCAGTGTTCTTGCCTGGAGAATCCCAGGGACGGGGGAGCCTGGTGGGCTGCCGTCTCTGGAGTCGCACAGAGTCGGACACGACTGAAGCGACTTAGCGGCAGCCCTTCTAAGTCCGGAATCTGCCACATTACTATGTGTATACCAGGTGCTCTTTAAATTGAGTTGAATTGGAATGAAAAATGGAGTTTTTATAGCATTTATTCATTCCTCACAATAGGACAGACTAAACTACCTATACGTTGTGGTATAAGGCTTTTTCCAGTTGGTCATTGACTCACATGTCTAAAGTCTAGGTGATTACCAGTTTAAAACACTTGAAAAATCATCTTTTTTTTTTTTTAAGTACCCTACCCAGGCTTGATTTTTCTTTTTAAAATTGTTGATGTATACATATATAGACAGAAAACTACCCAGGCCTGATCTTGCCCTGAAAAGGGGCTTGATTTTTCTTTTTAAAATTGTTGATTTATACATATATAGACAGAAAACTGTCCAGGCCTGATCTTGCCCTGAAAAGGGGCAGTGTTAAGCCATTGATCAAGGAGTAACTACAGTTTTCCAATATTGCAGTTTAAGTGAAGTGTATTTCTTATGAAAGAGCCTTACTTTCTAAAGACTTCTTTTTTTGTTGTTTTAAATGGTAGTAGAATGAGTTGGAGGTGTCTGTGCCAGAGGTCATTGCAAAGGTGACAGTAGGAACTATTGCTCCCTTTTTTTGCCTTTTCTGAATTTGTAACACACACACAAATTGAAACCTTTGAATTTGTTTGGAGTTATAGTTTTCTTCATTTTTTAAAAAAAATGTATATTCCTAGGTTTTGTTTTGCTTTTTAATAAGATTGTCTTTTTTTTTTTAATGAAGTCTTTAGGAAAATTTTTCAAATTAATTTTGATATATCACACTTTGGTTGATGATGCTTAGTGGTTATAAAATAGAAGCCAAGTTAGTCAAAAGACCTTAAGTTTACATCATTTTACTAACAGAGGTTATAGATCATTTATTGAGCCCTTTACTGTGTGTCTTATTCTAAGTGTTTTAATTTTCACAACTCTGTAAAATAAGTACTTTTATCCCCATTTTACAGTTGAGGAAATGAGGCATAAAGAAGTTAACTAACTTTTGCCTGAAGTTATTCAGCTTATGTTTACTTCATAGCATGTGAGAACTAAAATGAGGGAATATGTACCAAGTCATTAGCTGCATAAACAGAAGAAGCAGGGAAGCAAAATCTGAGATGTATGTCTCCTAATACTTCCAGAATCTGATAATAGCCATTATTAAGACATTGATCATGAATGTATTCTTATTCACTAATTTTTTTTTTGTAATAAATATACCCTGCAACTTTGTACTGACCCTGTTTTTCCTGAGCAATATTAATGTCTCCTTTCAAATTCATTTTCCCATTTAGACTGAATTATTTTGTTTTTATGTATATGTGTTTATAAGGTGATAGTAGTATAATATCAATCTGATATAAAAATACTTTTATAAGTTAAACAAATAGTATATGAATATGTTCTTGTGAAATTTAAAAAGCAGAAAACAGGTAAAACAAAAATTTTCCTTGACCACCAATCCTATTCACCTCCCCACTGGTATCCATTTTTATATAACAAAACTCCCCCCAAAATTTACTGTATAAAACAATAGCCATTTGTTAGCCCATAATTCTGGCATGGGCTCAGTTCAGCAATTCTGCTCCTGCTTCTGGCTGGGCTTGCTTTTGTGGCTGGGTCAGCCAAGTGGTCGTCTGGAAGCTATTTGGCCTAGAATGGTGTCACTCATAGTCTGGATATTGGTGCTAGAGTGATGGAGATCTGTGTGTTTCCAGCAGCTAGCCCCCTGATCATGTAGCCAGGACCGGAGTTGGTGTGGGAGGAGTTTCCTAACTGTGTGACCCACTAGGGGACCATTACTGCTAAAGTACGCTATACCTCTGTTGCTTGCTGCCTCATTTTTTAGGAAACATTTGTCAGTATACAGTGCCTTGTTCTTGAAAAAGTATAGTGTTTAAGCAGTTAATTTACCAATTCAGATAAATTTAGCTAATTTCTTATTCTCACTTGTTTTACACCATTCTGATCATCCCTCAGCATCATTCTTGGTCCCATTCACCCAGAAAATTTAATTAAACGCCCACTAAGTGCACAATAAGCTGTCATGAGGTGAGCTCAGATGGAGCAGTACTGTTGTCAGTACTGCCACTTTATCGTCCAAGTTTCATAAACTTATCTACCTGTCTCTTTCATTTTATGAACAATATTCTATAAAAGCAGATAGCTACAATAGTTTGGTTTTCTAAATGACCAACTATATATAAAAGCAGATAGCTACAATAGTTTGTTTTTTTTAAATGACCAACAGCTCACACCAGGCTGAATATATCTTGTGTACTACATTTTTAAAATGTTTTAGAAAGATAGTTCCAGTAAGAAAAACTATAATACAGAGGTGGTTTCTGTGCTATAGTTTCCCACCAGCAATAATGAGACTTTTCCCATATTTTCACCAAGGTTATGGTCTCAGATATTTTGATCTTTATCAGTCTAATAGATAAAACATATGGATCTCAGTGTAGTTTTAATTTGCATTCTTTTATTATAAGTGAGATTGAGTGTCCTTCCATATATTTGAGAACTGTTTGTATTTCCTTTTCAGGATACTACTCAATTATCTTGTACCCACTTTTCTATTATGAGTCTTGGTCTTTTGATTGTTGATTCCAAGGAGCTCTTCATATATTAGGGAGATTGGTCCCTATCTGTGAATTGAGTTACAAATATTTTTCCTAGTTTGTTCTTATGGTAAATACATTTTATTTATTTTTTCATTTTATAAAGAAGTTTGTATCTTATATGAGGCATTTAGAACACATTTAGTTGAATCTTGTGTTAAGTTTTAGGTATGGGAATGGAAGAAAACTTAAGAGAAATTAGCTTTCAAAACTCTGACTTAAAATGAACAGTTTCAGAAGGATCCTATCTTCAGTACACTTCTTTCTCTTGTAGGTTTGGTTCTAGCATGAGAACCGGTCCTTTTGGCAGACTAGTCTAAGAAGTAGGATCATCCTTTGGAGGGTAATTTTTTTTTTTTTTGGATGGTAATTTTTAGATGATTGAGTGTATAGCATAGGTGGAAAATACTTTTGTGTTATTACTTAGAATAAATTGTTAATAATGTTGCTTTGAGTCTTGTCTAGTACAGTGTGTATGTTTTTGTGTGTGTAATGTGTGTAGTATATACACACATATATATAGTGGTAGTGTTTCAAGTAATGCTCTCATATAACCCTTTATCTCTTTAGCCAGCTTTTACCTAATCAACTGTATAGCTATCTGAGGGTGGCTACATTAGGCCAGCACTTTTACAGTGGGCCACAAAGAAGAAAGACAAACAGACTGTGACCTTTTTTTGAGAAAGCAAAATAATGCTGCTACCCATATCCTAATAATATCCTAGATTTTTAATAAGGTTGTAAGGAGCTAGGAAGAGAATAATAGCAGAGGCATCTATGATCTGTGCAGCATCTGACATTATGGAATACTTTGACTTCTTCCTTGGAGTTCTATATAAAAGTGAATTAGAAAACTGCAAGGCTGAAGAGATTAGTGGGTTTTAAGTCATTTAATATAGTTTTTAAAAGTTTTTAAAGTTAGCAAACCTTCTTAATAGTTTTACCCAGGAGCATCAAAAAAGCAAAGCAAACAGTAATCCTTAAATAATTTATAGTGGGAAATGGTAGAAAACCAGTTTTTGCCATGCTTTAGATACTTTTTAAGTTTTCAAAGTTGAGGTATTTTTTAGGGTCTATAATATTTTCAGTATCTTTGTAAATGTTTTGTTGCAAAGTTTTCTATTTATTTGATACCAAATTGTTGCCCTACTATTATTTCCTTGATTAATTCTTTTTAAAAAAAAATTCTAGTATTTCTGAGGTTAATACACCTCACACTGTGTACATTTAAAACAGCTATTTTTTTCCTCCTGAAAAGCTGGTATTAAACTGATGGTACATCTTATAACAGATGACTTCCTGAAGAAAATGTGACATTTCATAATTGGTTTTCATTCTCTACTTAATTTTAATCTAATAGGTCATGGAAGTCTCCCACTTTATTTTGTTCTTTGTTTTTTCCTTGCATCTCTATTTTGACATTTGTACATTCTGAGGTGTCACTTGGCACATGAAGCTTTTTAACTGCTATGTCTTATATGACTACTTTTCGAACTAATTGTGGGGAAGAATCTCTTTTTTTTTCTGATATTTAAAATACATTAAAAGTAAGTACTAGAAAAATGAAATGAGAAAGAAAACCCAACAGGCAAAATACAAGCTCCCTTTTTTTCATGATTATTAAACAGGTATAGAATTCCCCTGTCAAACTACTATAAGAGTTTCTAGTTTGATACTTATCTTGTTGCAAACCTATAACAAATAGTTCCTTCATAGACTGCATTTGAATAGCATTATAAATAATTTTTTTAAATCAGTCTAAACTCTTTGGTTTCTGTTTTTTGCAGCATAGACTCTGTTTTATGTGTTTTATTAAAAAGCATGATGCAGTAAGCATTTTAAAAAGCATATATACGAATTGTAGCTTTAATTACAAAATTTGGGAGCAAATAAAAAATACTTTCTTTTTTGTAATACAAGGAGTTTAGCTTATTTTAGATTTTTGTACTCTCGGCTTCCCAATTTTTAAGACTATCTTATAAATGTTGAATGTTTTAAACTGTGTATCTTCTCTTTAAAAAATCTTTAGCATGTGTATTAAATTTAAACAGAGCAATTTAAACTGACCTCCATGTATTAACTTGGTGTGGAGCACGACACGACTGAGCAACTGAGCGCAAGCATGAGCACCACTGCTGATCTATTTATCCCATACTACTATACCCCTTCTTGAGCTCCAGGTTTGATTGATTGATTGATTGATTTTGATTGCCTTAAATACATTTTCAGGTACCATTTTTCATTACATTTTCATTTCTTTGGCAGTTTAAAATGTGCTTAATGTTTGTATAAGCCCCAAGTTTATCAATCTGTGAACAAGAGGCTGTTTACCTGGTCCTGTTGTTTGCAAGTTGACAGAGTATGGGAAGTCCAATTGATTGTCTTCACTTTTGCTTATAAACTGATAGAATTGCCCTCCCAGTTATACAGAGCTAGTGGTTGAGCACAACCCATTTAGATGAAAACATTCATTTTGTGTGCCCCTGCTGGACTGAGGCTTGTTTTCCCCCATTCTGACTGTACAGTCTCTTGACATGTGGGAGCAGACTTACTCTGGGATAACTTGTGGTGCTTTCTGTCTGTCTGTCTGTCTTTACTCCGGAACATTATATGAAAGTCTCCAGGTTACGAAAGCCCTTAAAACTTCTGATGATTTTTCTCAGTGATGGAAGCTCGTTTAACATCCAGAATGAAGAGAGCTGTTCTCCAGTTTTGCTGATAGTGAGAGTTGTGTTTTTAGAATAGATGAAAAAAGAGAGGTATTGAGTGAGAAAATATAACCTTGTTATCGAGTGAGAAAATACAACCTAGCTCATCTTAGAAAGTTTTTAGTAGGGGACCAGTTTCTGTTTGAGTGGATTTTGTCTCCCAGGGAGAGAATAACACAGCATATCTTAAATATTTTAGTGGAAAACTGGAAGAGTTATTTTGTATTCAGTTGATTCTAAGATGTTTATCTCCCCCTCTCCATTTTTATAGCTCAGTAGGGGATGTAGCTTACAATCAGTGGTAAAGAAAGTCAAAGGGTTAGTCGCTCAGTCGTGTCCAACTTTTTGGGACCCCATAGACTGTATCCCACCAGGCTCCTCCGTCCATGGAATTCTCCAGGTGAGAATACTGGAGTGCGTTGTCATTTTCTTCTCCAGGGGATCTTCCTAACCGAGGGATCGAACCCAGGTCTCCTACATTGCAGGCAGATTCTTTACCATCTGAGCCACCAGCTGTGCTGTGCTTAGTTGCTCAGTCGTGTCCTACTCTCTGCGATCCCCTGGACTATAGCCTGCCAGGCTCCTCTGTCCATGGGGATTCTCCAGGCAAGAATACTGGACTGGTTTGCCCCGCACTCCTCTGGGGGATCTTCCCAACCCAGGTTATTGAACCCAGGCCTCCCGTATTTGGATTCTTTCATTTGGGAAAGAATCAGGGAAGCTACCAATCAGTGGTGCACCATATTTAATTGGAAGAATGTTCTTTCTTAGTCGTATAAAAATTAATGGTGTCTTAAAATCTTTGGCATTTTAAGTGAAATATATTAATAGCTGTTTAGCTTAGTACCATTCTAAATTTAATCTCACTTAATGTGAGTAAAGAATTAATAGCTTTTCTTTATTTTTTGGACTGTTTTGGTCTTGGGTTAACTCTCTAGCTTTATTCACCTGGAAATGATAGAAATAGAATGTCGTTGTGTAACCAAGCACCATTGCTTTTAGTAAAAATGAATCATGGTTAGTAAAGTACATATATATCGGCCAGGAGGACTGTGAATAAACTGTAAATATTAATAGCAGTGGGAGACACCTGCTTTGGGCTTCGCTGGGTAATAACTCTTACAGTAGAGCAAGTTTATTCTGTGTCTGGGAATCTTTGTCAATAGATGAAGATGGTGATTACTATTCAGTATTTCCAAGCTAAGTTGAATACGGCACCAGCCTTTGTGATTTCATTCCTTTTACTTAACCTGCCACCTGGAAGGCCAAAGGGAAAACTCCCTGAATTGGTGTGAAAACTCCTGCTGAAGAGTAACTGCCTGACACTGCCTTGCTGGCATATTGTTTCATGTTTTATATCCTGCCAAGTATACCCGGTATCTAGAGTGGCCGTGTACCTCTCAATGTTGAGGAACATCAGGGGTGTTGTCCTTTATTTGGTGATTTTGTTCAACATTTTTTTGTTTTCAATATTTGCTAAGTGAATCCATATTTATTACTTATTCTTAATATGAATTTTAATTATAAATATATAATAAAAGAATATCTATAGTATGTATAAATTAAGGAATATAAAAGAGACACAGATATAAAGAACAGACTTTTGGACTCTGGGAGAAGGCGAGGGTGGGATGATTTGAGAGAATAGCATTGAAAATGTATATTACCATATGTGAAATAGATGAGCAGTCCAAGTTCAATTCATGAAACAGGGCACTCAAAGCCGGTGCTCCGGGACAACTCTGAGGGATGGGATGGGGAGGGTTGTGGGGGGCAGTCGGGATGTGGGACACATGTACACCCGTGGCTGATTCATGTCAATGTATGGCAAAAACCACCACAATATTGTAAAGTAATTAGCCTCCAATTAAAATAAGTAAATTAATTAAAAAATCTTTTTACTACTCAGAATAAGAAATAGAACGTACAAATATCTTTGAAGTCTCTGATTGCCTTCTCCTCTCCTATCTGTCTATTTCCTTGTTTTTCTTTATAGTTTTACTTCATTTGTAAATATCTCTAAACAATATATTGTTTGGCTTTTATCTTTTTAGAGTTATTTATGTGTATCTGTTCTTCTGTGACCCCCACCAACCCAACATTATGTTATAAGGAGTCATCTGTGTTGTATTATGCAGCTGTAATTCATTCCTTTTTACTGCTGTATTGTATTATATGAATATATCAGTTTTATTTATTCATTCTCTTATCTTTGGACATCTGAGTTGTTTCCTGTTTTTTTTTAATCCTCAGTTGTTAGCAATGCCATTATGAAAACTTGTACATGCCTTCTAGTGAATAAGAATTTAGCATGTCTTCAAGTGCATATGTATAAGAATTTATACTAAGGGTGGAATTGCTGTGGCAGAATGTGCACATTCTCTGTTTTATTAGGTAATGCCCAATTGTTTTCCAGAGTGGTTCTATCACACTGCCTACTAGCAGTTTATTAGAGTTTCTGATGTCCCTCATCTTCACCAATATTCACATTTGTCAAACTTCTCAAGTTTTAAATAGATTCTTACAAGTGTAACTGATCTCTTTCGTTGTGAGTTTGTATATTTTCTCTCAATAGTAAGGTTGAATTTTTCCATATGTTTATCATCTTGATCTTTCAAATATTGAGAGGAGTGTTACAGTCTCCAACTTGTGGATTTGCCTGTCTCTCTTTCAGTTCTATCAGTTTTTGCTTCATGTATTTTGAAGTTTTTATTATGTCCTTGTATATTTAGAATTATGTTTTCTTGGTGAAAGGACTTATTAATCCCTGGTAATGTTTCTTATTCTGTAAGTCTTCCTTGTCTGTTTATTAATATAGCCACTCCAGCTTTCTTTTGATTATTTTTTAACATGGTATATATATCATGTTAAGAATTGTGAAGCGCCTGAGATTTTGTCTTCTTGAAAGGTAACAGGTTAATTTGCCATAAGTTTCATAAATGCTGGCTATAGACAGTAGATTTCTGACTCTCCACTTTATTGACTACTATTAAGGAGCAACTACAGGTGGAAGGTGGTTGCAGGTCAGTTACAACCTGTAGTAGATTCAAAGACAGATACCATAACAGAGGCCCATGGAGAATTGTCTCCTAACATAGCTTTTCCCATCCTTGTACTTTGAACCGACTTACGCTTTTATTTTTCAAATGGGGTTCTTACAGACAGTATACGTGTGCGTGCTAAGTTGCTTCGGTTGTTTCCGATTCTTTGTCACCCTGTGGAGTGTAGCCCACCAGGCCCCTCTGTCTATGGGATTCTCTAGGCAAGAATACTGGAGTGAGTCGCTATGCCCTCCTCCAGGGGATCTTTCCAACCCCAGGATTGAACTCGGGTCTCTTATATCTCCCTTATTGGCAAGCGGGTTCTTTACCTCTGGTGCTACCTGAGAAGTTAGATAGTATACAGTTGGACTTATTAGTTTATCTAATCTGACAGTCTCTTTTAATTGATGTGTTTAGGTTTATTATATTTAATGTAATTAATAATATGATTGAACTAAAATCTACCACTCTGCCAGCTGTTTTCTGTTATTCTGTTTTTCCTCTTTTGGATTACCTGGATATTTTTTATTATTCCCATCTATTATAAATAGCTGCTTTCACCATGGTATGTTTGCTCTGGTCAATGCCTTTTGTCTTCTATCAGTTTAGTATTAAAAGAGAAAGCAGGCTGGGCTACCATTTCAGCTGTCATGCTTCTTGATAGTGTCTTACTTTTTTGTGTGTCCTAAGAAACACTGATTTTTATACCAGATGACATGTTATTTAATTTTGATATTTATCTGCTGTTATCTGCTTATTTATTTGTACCTCTTTTTGAACTTAATTTAGTGGTAGTCTTAGGGTTTATAATATACATTTGTAACCAAGCAAGTCTTCCATTATATAATAGTATGTAAATTTATATATATATACACACACACACACACTATAAGAGGAGAAGGCAATGGCACCCCACTCCAGTACTCTTACCTGGAAAATCCAGTGGACAGAGGAGCCTGGTAGGCTGCAGTCCATGGGGTTGCGAAGAATCAGACACGACTGAGCGACTTCCCTTTCACTTTTCACTTTCATACATTGGGGAAGGAAATGGCAACCCACTCCAGTGTTCTTGCCTGGAGAATCCCAGGGACGTAGGAGCCTGGTAGGCTGTCGTCTATGGGGTCTCACAGGGTCGGACACAACTGAAGTGACTTAGCAGCAGCAGAAGCATACTATAAGAATTCTAAAACTATTTACTCTAAATTCTTCCTGCTTATCCTTTGTGCATTTGTTGTCATGCAGACATATGATACTTTTATTCATGTTAAAGTTATGACCAATCTAGACAGCATATTCAAAAGCAGAGACATTACTTTGCTAACAAAGGTCCATCTAGTCAAGGCTATGGTTTTTCAGTCATGTAGAGATGTGAGAGTTGGACTATAAAGAAAGCTGAGCACCGAAGAATTGATGCTTTTGAACTGTGGTGTTGGAGAAGACTTTTGAGAGTCCTTTGGACTGCAAGGAGATCCAACCAGTCCATCCTAAAGGAGATCAGTCCTGGGTGTTCATTGGAAGGACTGATGTTGAAGCTGAAACTCTGAACACTTTGGCCACCTGATGAGAAGAGCTGACTCATTGGAAAAGACCCTGATGCTGGGCAGAATTGAAGGCAGGAGGTTGAGGGAACAACAGAGGATGAGATGGTTGGATGGCATGACCAACTCAATGGACATGAGTTTCAGTAAACTCCAGGAGTTGGTGATGGACAGGGAGGCCTGGCGTGCTGCAGTCCATGGGGTTGCAAAGAGTCGGACACACCACTGAGCAACTGAACTGAATACATGTTATCAGAACTCAGTACATCTATTTTTGCCTCAGACAGTTGTTTTAGAGAAATTACAAATAAGAAGTAGATGAGGTTTTATATTTACTTTCATTTATGTCATTTCTAGTGTTGTTGATTTGTGTGGATAAAAGCTTTTTTCTGCTGTCATATTCCATCCACTTGAAAAACTTCCTTTATAATTTACTATAGGGCAAATCTAGGAGTAATGAATTACTCAGTTTTTTTATTTTCTGAAAGAGAAAGTATTTTTCTCTTTTATTTTCCTTCATTTGTTTTGCTGAGTATGAAATTGTAGATTGCTTTTTTTCTTTTAGTACTTGAAAGATGTCAGTCTAAGGAATTCCCTGGCACTCAAATGGGTAGGATTTGTTGCTTTCACTGCCAGGGCATAGATTTGATCCCAGGTTGGGGAACTGAGATCCCACAAGCTGCATGGTGCAGCCAAAAAAGATGTGATTCTATTGTTAATTCTTTGATTCTCTGTATATTAAATGTTCTTTTTTTTTTTTTTTTTGGTCTTTTTAAGATTTTCTCTGACTTTGAATATAATGTGTCTTTACTTTTGAAAATGCTGTGTCTCTTTGGTTTTCTTTGTGCTTCTTGGTTCTATGGTTTATATCTTTTAGTTTGGAAAATTCTCAGTCATTATCTTCTTTTTTTTGACCTGTTCTCTCTCTCTCTTCTGTTTGTGTGATTTCAATTATATGTATGTTAGATCATAAAATACTGTCTCATAGCTCTTGTATGATTTGTTCTGGGCTTTTTCTGTTTTTTTCCTATACTCTCCTCACCTCCCCATATGATGAGATTTATCTTTAGAGAAGTTTCTTTAATGATAATAGTTGCTGTTGCTATTCTTTAAGTATATGTCAATAAGTGAAGTTATGGTATAGAGGCATACACTTTTTAGCATGTACTGAGATCTTTTAGATTATTAGTAAAAGATAAATTTGTAATTTTTTTTACCCAATTTAAACTAGTCTGATTAGATTCTGGGATATGGCCCAGAATTATTTAATTGTGAAGATGGAGTATAATGTAATAATCCAGTAACTTATGAAGTAAGATATGTTTTAGTTTTTATGTCAAAGTATATTCTGATTTTTCTGTGTTAATTATTTGAAGTTCACTGGATTTTCATTCTGAATTATGTTGCAGTTATAAGTTTACATACTTAATTTGGAATAACAAAAGAGTACTAACATATTACCAGGTATTTAGACTCAGATGTTTATTTTACTCTCTTAGAACTGTGTGGAGTTACATACATATGAGGTACAGTATAAGTAAGACTCTAACATTTTATTGTTTTTGTAATCTGTTTGAGAAAGTAGTTTGGAAGTGTAAATAGGATACATTTTAAAGGAGAGATTTTTTAAGATCATTAAAAATCAATAAACCTATTAGTATAAATAAAATGAACTTAAAGCTTCTTGAAGGTGAAAGAGGAGAGTGAAAAAGCTGGCTTAAAACTCAGCATTCAAAAAACTAAGATCATGGCATGCAGTCCAGTCACTTCATGGCATATAGATGGGGAAACAATGGAAACAATGAAAGACCTTTATTTTCTTGGGCTCCAAAATCACAGAGAGTGCAGCCATGAAATTAAAAGATACTTGGTTCTTGGAAGAAAAGCTGTGACAAACGTAGACAGCATATTAAAAAGCAGAGACATTAATTTGCTCATAAAGGTTCATCTAGTCAAAACTGGTTTTTCCAGTAGTCATGTATGGATGTGAGAGTTGGACCATGAAGAAGACTGAGAGCCAAAGAATTGGTGCTTTTGAACTGTGGTGTTGGAGAAGACTCTTGAGAACCCCTTGGACTGCAATGAGATCAAAGCAGTCAATCCTAAAGGAAATCAACCCTGAATATTCATTGGAATAGCTGATGCTATAGCTTCAATACTTTGGCCACCTGATGAAAAGAGCTGATGCACTGAAAAAGACCCTGTTGCTGGGAAAGATTGAAGGCAGGAGGAGAAGGGGATGACAGAGGATGAGATGGTTGGATGGCATCATCAATGGACATGAGTTTGACCAAACTCCAGGAGATGGTAAAGGACAGGGAAGCCTGGTTTGCTGCAGTCCATGGGGTTGCAAAGAGTCAGACCCAACTGAGCGACAGAACAACAAGAAAACCCAGAATAACTTGGATATTTTTCAGAGTAAAAGTTTTTTGAGTGAATACAGATGCTTTGAATCATCGAAAGGGATAAATTAGACTTACCTAGGTTTTTTTCTTTTAATAAGGAAGATGAATAAAAAGGAATGTTACCTCTGAGGAAAGCAAGATATGCTTCTCAGTTTTTCATCAATTGAGGTATGTCAGATTTAAACCCAGAGAAAGTCTTTGGATATGTCTGCTTCAAGTGTCTAAAAGTTTAATCATAATAAAACCTTGCATTTGTCGTCTGAAGCTTAATAGTATGGAATGGGTATTAGTATCTTTTTAAAAAAACTTTTTTTGAGAAATAAACTGGTTTATTGTAAACATTTTTATGTGATCTCAGCTTTACCTAATATTTCTTTTCATTGATAAATTTTAACTTGTCACAGAGAGTAGAAGTGTTTTGTTTGACCCAGGTTCCAATAGTTGGCAGATTTTGAAATGCGGACATCTCTAAGTTTATATTGGAGAATAGCCACATAAAATGACAAGGAGTCAAATGCATAAAGCATTTGCTTTTTTGGCAGAATGCCCTAGTAGATACAGATTCTTTTTAAAAATTGAAGTAAACTTGATCATGGGGAATTTCTTGCTTAGTATGTCAATTTCCCACTGTAGCCCTACCAGATATTCAATAACAGAGAGTCAAGCTTTTGCTGACAACTGTGATTCTTTCTGGCTCTGCTTTTGCAGTTGTAAAACTGGAACACAGAATTATTTTTCCTCTGATAAAAAAGAATACTCTTAAGTCACTTAAATGCAATTGGAAACCTGATCCTACACATACATGTATACACACACAGAGCAAGAAAAGTGAAAATGCGTGGTGTTTTCTTAATTCTGATTTTTTCTCAGTAATTATTCTTTGATATTCCTACACTATACGAGTTTAATAAATATTTATTTTAGAAAAGAATTACTTCTCTGCATGTTATGTTAATCAGATGACAAATCCTTACATGTAGATTATGGACTTTCAAATCCAGTCTCTGTTCATTTCTATTGTTACTACTTTGATTGAGATCTATTTCATTATTTTTGCTTGGACCATCATAATAGCCTCTCACCTTGCCTTTAACTTAATGTAAAGTTATAATGTAACTAAAGTGATATTTCTTAAATCCAGATAGCATCCAAATGTTAACACTGACACTGGTACAGGAAAACAGGTGAAAAATTGCTAATAACCTAAATATTTAAAAATACACCTAAATGGTACCTATGGTCTGCTATGCAGTCATCAAAAATCTTTACTAAGAATAGAAGGGAGAAATATCCACTTTTATAACTAAGATGAAGAAAATAGGCATCAAAGTAGTTTGTATAGTATGATCTTCTACTTAAAAATGTATATTAACATAATATTAAGTGAGAAAAACAAATACACCAGAATGTGAACTCTCTATTTATCTCCAGCTGGTAGAATTGAGTAATGTTTTTCTCTTTGTGTTTTTTACTGTCTTTTGAATAAAAGCACTTTTTTAATGGGGGGGGGATTAATAAACCCAAACAGATAAACTGTTCATATTATTCTGCTCTTTGAAGTCATCATTAACTTCCCATATTCTACAGAGACATTTCCCCGAAAGTAGTCCATGGATATATAACTGCTTTATAATCACCTGGTATACTCATTAAAAATAAATTTCTGGGGTCCACCCCCCAGGCATATGAAATTAAAACCTTTCGGGTTATCCTGGGAATGTGTACTTCTGGTGGGCTGCCGTCTGTGGGGTCACACAGAGTCAGACACGACTGAAGCGACTTTGCAGCAGCACCAACAGCAGCAGTAAGAGCCATCTCTGATTTTTATTCTTTCTGAAGTTCTCAAGTTGGCCTGCAGTATAAAGTAAAACTCTGGATGATATAGAACTTTCCCATATTTGACACCTGAGTGCCTTTCCAGCCTCACCTTCCCAAGCACTTTGCTCTTCAGTTTGAGCTGCTTGACCTTGTTCAGATGTGTATTTCATGGCTCTGCATTAGCTCTTACCTTAAGGAAATCAGGAACTCTGGTGGTTCTGGGTGTGGAGTGCCTGGCATAATTTTGTCTCTCTTGGGCTGTTTGATGACTGGAATGACCATGTCCATTCTGTGAGTTTATCATATTTTACAACTGTCCTAAAATACCACCTCCCTTGGGAAGCTCTCCTAACTTCAGTCTACCCAGAATTGATTGCCCCTTTGTGCCATCATTATACTTTGTCTCTCTCTTAGAGCAGTTACCATGTTGACATGTCTGACTTCCCAGTTCAGAGCGTAGGTTTCATGAGGGTACAACAGTATGCTGTCGGTCTTTGTATCCTTAATGCTGTTGCCTAGACATCCAATAAAAATTAGTAGAAGAAACTCATGATGGAAGGATAAATTTTGCGCAATTCAATGTGTAAGAGGTATCTAGAATAGTCAAATTCATAGAGAAAGAATGTAGCAGTAGATTAGTGGTTACCAAGGACTCGGGGAAAATGGGAAATAGGAATTTGTTGTCTAATGGGTACAAGAGTTTCAGTTCGGGATGATGGGAAGAAGTTTCTGGAGATGGATGGTGGAAATGGTTACACAGCAGTGTGAATATACTTCATATTATTGCCTTGTACACTCAGAAAAGATTAAAGTGGTAAATTTTGTGTATATTGTGGCATCAAAAGGAAACAACGACAAGGAACCAAAAGCCCAAACCACCTCATGAAGCTAAAGGCCTTGACCAATTTACTTAGCTTTCTTCTCTGCTGTTCCTAATGTTGTTTAGTTTCATTGTGTTTTCTTTCGACATGGTAAAACTTGATTTTAAAGATGTTAGAAATTAACTTGATGTACAGAGAAAGCCCATAGGGAAATCTGTAACAATAAATCAATATAATTTATGAAGGGGGAAAAGTAAAAGGGGCTGAACATAGCGTCTATCTTTTTAAAAATCGAGTATTGAAAGAAAATATTGTTATAATATTACAAATAGTAATTGAAATTGAAGTGGCTGCCACCTGCTACTAACCAGTATATAGTTGTGAAATGGAAGCAGTATGGTGTTGTGGAATTTCAAACTTGGTAAGGTCAAAGGATCTTTTTTCCTCTGCTTGGAATTGTTTTCCTGCCAAAGTCCAGCATGATTGGCAGGTGACACACTGACTTCTTAAGTGATTTTTGTAGGGGATACATTTGAGCCCTTTGTAGCTCCATGAGAGATGGTTCTGTGTTCCTGTAAGAAAAGCACATGTGCTGTTGCATACTGTTGACCTGGAACTGTTGCAGACCCAGTTGTGTGTGTGTGTGTGTGTGCATGCATACCTGTATATTCCTTCCAGTATAATGGTTCTCTCAGATTCAGTTTGCAAAACTACTTCTTTGGGAGCAGTTCAGGAGGTAGATTTGGGGACTTTTCACCTAGAATGTCTGATGAAAGAGGCTTGAGATGCTTCTGACTTAGGCGGCCCTTAGAACATTATGTAAGAAATAATATTTTGATGAAACATGACATTTTGGCCTGGTCAAGGTCTCTTTTAGAAGTAAATTATTCTCATTGTTGGAATGGTTAAAATGGAATAAGAAAGGCATATTATTTCTCCTTATGACCCTATCATTCCTGGCAACTCCCTGTTCTTTTTTTGTCGAAGAACTTGACATCTCTTCTTTGCTGACTTTTGCCATTGTCTGTCAGGTGTTGATAAATGTTGGTGAGTGACAGGTATGATGAAAGGAAAATATGTTCATTCCTCCATTCTTTTTCTTTAATCAATTTTATTGAGGTGTAATTTAAACAGAATTGACCAACTTTAAGTATACGATGAACTGCAGCATGCCAGGCTTCCCTGCAGTTCATCGTATACTTAAAGTTGGTCAGTTTTGTTGGACACAACTTAGTGACCGGACAGCAACAACAGAGTTTACAGTTAGGTAGGTTTTGACAAATACGTGTGGTCATGTAGCAGCCATCACCAGAATCACGATACGTAGGACATTTCTATCACCTTAAAAAGTTCCCATGTGCCCCTTCAGTCAAACTTTCCCCTCCCCTCCAGCAACCACTGATCTAAATTACTATAGTTTTGCCTTTTCTAGAATTTCATATAAATGCATTCATACAGTATGTAGTCATTTTTGTCTTCATCCACATTGTTGCATGTATGTATGTATCAGCAGTGTGTTCCTGTATATTGCTGAGTCATATTCGGTTATATGGATCTGCCATTCACTAGGAGCTGGACATTTGGGAGTTGTTTCCAGTTTGGTCAATTATGAATAAAGCTGCTGTGAACACTCATGTACAAGTCTTTATGTGAAAATATATTTTACATTTTCTTATAAATACTTAGGAGTGGGATTGTTGGGTCATAAATTTACTTCATAAGAAGCCACCAGAGTCCTTTCCAAAGTATCTATCATTTTGCATTACCTCCTGTAGTGCATGGGAGGTCTAGTTTCTCCATACTCTCACCAGCATTTGGTTCTGGTTTAGTCTTTTTAAAATAGAGTTTTTTCTTTTGGGAGCATGACAATATCTCATTGTTTCAGTTTTCATTTCTAAAGACTAAGGATACTGAACATGTTTTAATGTGCTTATTTGCCGTTGGCATGTCTTCTTTGGTGAAGTATCTATTCAAATCTGTTGTCCATTAAAAAGACTGTTTTCCTTTTGCTCTGGTCCTCCTGGCCTACTCCCTTTTTCTCTATGTCCTTTGGACGTCTGGCTTCTTAACACTTGTTTTTCGGTCAGTAAGTTGTGTCCTACTTTTTGCAATCCCATGAACTGCAACATACCAGACTCCCCTGTTCTTCACTATCTCCTGGAGTTTGCTCAAGTTCACATGCATTAAAACAGTGATGCTATCTATCTATCTCATCCTCTGCCACCCTCTTCTCCTTTTGCCTTCAATCTTCCCCATTATCAGGGTCTTTTCCAGTGCGTTGGCGTTTTGCATCAGGTGGCCAAAGTATTGAAGCTTTATCTTCAGCGTCAGTCTTTCCATTGAATATTCAGGACTGATTTTCTTTAGGATGGACTGGTTAGATCTCCTTGCAGTCTGAGGGACTCTCCAGAGTCTTCTCCAGCGCCACAGTTCGAAAGTATCAGTTCTTCAGTGCTCAGCCTTCTTTATGATCCAACTCTCACATCCATACATAATTACTGGAAAAACCATAGCTTTGACTATATGGACCTGGACCTTTGTTGGCAAAGTGATGTCTTGTCTTTTTAATATGCTGTCTAGCTCATTAATATGCTTGTCATAGTTTTCCTCCCAAGGAGCAAACTTTTAATTTCATGGCTATAATCACTGTCTGCAGTGATTTTGGAACCCAAGAAAATAGTCTGTTTCTGTTCCCATTTTTTCCCCATCTGTTTGCCATGAAGCAGGAGGAGAAGGGGACGACAGAGAATGAGATGGCTGGATGGCATCACTGACTCAATGGACGTGAATCTGAGTGAATTCCGGGCGTTGGTGATGGACAGGGAGGCCTGGCGTGCTGCGATTCATGGGGTCGCAAAGAGTCGGACACGACTGAGCTACTGAACTGAACTGAACTGAATGGGACTGGATGCCATGATCTTAGTTTTCTGAATGTTAAGTTTTAAGCCAGCTTTTTCACTCTCCTCTTTGACCCTCATCAAGAGACTCTTTAGTTCCTCTTCCTTCAAAATATTTTCATTTCTCTCTTTTCCTATTGTCACATTCTAGTCTGGGTTCTTATTGTGTCATTGTTAGAGACAGCAGCTTCTATCTGTGCTCATTGTCTATTGTCAAAAGAATTTGCCTGCATTGTGGGAAACCAGGGTTTGATCCCTGGATTGGGAAGATCCCCTGGAGAAGGAAATGGCAACCCACTCCAGTATTCTTGCCTGGAGAATTCCATGGACAGTGGAGCCTGGCCAGCTACAGTCCATGGGATCACAAAGAGTTGGACATGACTGAGCAACTTTCATTCACTCGGTCTGGGTCTTATTGCTTCATTCTTAAGAGGCAACAGCTTCTATTTGTGTTCCTTATCTGTTATTGTCAAATTAATTGTCCAGATATACATCTTCTCTCATTTTTTTCTCCTATCCGTCATCTAAATAGGTTGCTCTAATGTACTACTTTAAGTTTATATTTATCTTTTTTGGGTTTTTTTGGATTTGCATATAGTACTTATCCTCTAAACTGGGGACTCAGATTCCATCCATGTATTTGAGTCTACGTAAAGTTGTCACATAGGTTACTAATGTTCATTTTTTTCATGCTCATTACTCTTGTGCTTCATTTCACATAGTTTCTGCTGCTGTACTTCAAATTTATTAATTTTTAATTCTGACATTTCATTAATTTCTGAATGAATTAATGATGCTAATAATTTATCCATTTTTTTTTTTCCTGCTCGGGGTAGATTCCTCAGAAGCATGTAGTGATATTCTGGAAAGACTTGAGGGAGCCCCTCTATAGATGTACCCCACTTTCACTCTGCAACTTGCTTCTCTCTGGTACTCTACCAGACAAATTCTAGCAACATCCTCAACCCAGGGATAGGGCTAGGCTCCACCTAGGTTCCTTTGTCCCTCCGCTCCCTGGAAACTAAGGAGGGAGCTATGGGAAGGGGCTCATTTTATTTTGCTTTTCATGGGTTTATTCTCCTATACCAGCCCTTGTTCAGTGTCTGAAAACCGGTTTCATATATTTTTCTGTTTTTTATTTTTATTTTTGGCAGGAGGGTAAATCTGTTCCCTCTTACTCCATCTAGACTGGAAGCCCTCTCTATTCATTTGTTAGAGATTCAGCTCAACTCCTAGCACTTCTCCAAAATGTTCCATGATCCATTTTCTAGCTGGGAATCATTTAGTTGCAAAGAACAGAAGCCTTTTCAAAGAAGCTCTAATAAAAAGGAAATTTGTTATTATAATACAGAGAAATTTCTCAAGTCTTCATTGCATAGTACAAGCAGGTCTTTTCTTCCTTTCTCTTCTCTGCACATCAGTTTTCTCAGCAGAGTTCTTTCCACTTGCCTTTGACTCTCCTTTGCCCAGGGTATGAGCTCTGACTTTAACTTACTATGACCTTTCCGCTCTAGTCCTTGTAATCAGATTGCCTATTTATGTGACTAGCCCTGAGGAGTCAGAAAATTAACATTCCTCTTGGGTAAGCAGGGTTCAATATGACATGACCATGATTAATATTAAATGAAAGTAAAAAATTTTAATTAATAAGCATTTTAGAATAAGTATTTTGTGTAAGAAATACCAACCTATAAATTCTAACTGGGAAGTTAATGCCTCAAATAATACTTATTAAATACAATGTTTATACTGAGGTAGCTCAGACATTTTGCTGATGTTTTTTGATTAATACTGTGCTTCATCTAAAAACATTCACTGAGTAAATATTATATACTAGACACCGTCCAAGGCACTAGTGATTCACAGAACTTTATGCTTTAGTTAAAGGGTTGCAAACTACAGCCCTGAGAGCCAAATCCAGCCACCTTTTCATAAGTAGTTTTATTGGATCACAGCACCTCTCATTCATTTTGTATTATCTGTCGCTGTTTTTGTGCTTCAGCAGGCTCTGAGTAGTTGGAACAGAGACTCTATGACTCACAAAACCTAAAATTTTACTATTTGTCCTGTTATGGAAAAAGTTGCCAACCCTTGGCATAGGGTGATTGTATATATTATTTTAATATAAAAAGTTTGAAGTTTTAAATATAAAAATTCTTTTTGTAGTGTCAGGACCTTGTTTAATCAGGTCTTAGACTTGGACCAAAATGAATGTTTATAAAGAGGTTAAATTACTTTCCCAAATTCCTAACATTAGAAGTTTCAGTTTCATTAATTAAGACCATAGGATTGTTTTATCTCTTAATTAATTTCTTGTTAGATTGGAGATACCGCAGATGAGGGCATCTGGGTTTACTGGTGATTCAGAACACATGTGGTGAGGTATTTGGCAAGAGGCTAAAGGCCAAGTGTTGCAACCACCCACATAACAGTCTTTTGCAAACCATCAAGTGCTTTCTGTAACTGTAGAAATAAAAACAGACTTTTTTTTCCCCTGCAGTATGTTAAAACAAAGAAGTAATATACTTTGAGATGGTAGGGATAGTTAGAAACTAACTTGTTTTCAAATGTAGAAATTAAACACAGAAGCTCAGGAAATACCTTCTGAGTCTAAATATGTTTGTGAGGTTAGTAATCTGTATGTAGTTCCTCTTGGTTCATGATGTCATTGTGAAAGTGTTAGTCCCTCAGTCATGTCCTACTCTTTGCGACACCACGGACTATAACCCGGCAGGCTCCTCTGTCCATGGGATTTTGGGATTTTTCAGGCAAGAATACTGGCATGGGTTGCCATTCCCTTCTCCAGAGGGGATCTTCCCAACCCAGGGTTTGAACCTGGGTCCTCCCGCATTGCAAGCAGATTCTTTACTGTCTGAGCCACCAGGGAAGCCCCATGGTGTCATTAGTTAAGGTAAAGAAGTCTTATACAGATTTGCATAAACTATTCACTCTTCAAGTCTCTGCTACTATAAAAAGTATAGATGTTATTCATTTTTAACATGTGCCTATCTCTGAACTGTATCTCTTTTAATTGGATAGCCACTAATCTCAGAATCAAATGTTAGATTCTCCTTCTGCTCCACCAGAGATTCCCGCTGTAGAGAATCTTAAAGAAAAAGTAAAGTGTCCCAGTGATTTGGATAGTTTTCATAACTAAAATAACCATATATCCCTGTTTCCCTAGGATGTTCCTAATTTACCCTAACATAATTACTAACAGTTACCCCCGTTTATTGTCAGAAATCCTAGTTTGGATGGCAGTATATGATCAAGCTCTTTGTTTATAATCATGTTGACCATTGAGCAACTGGACTTGCTTTAAAATTTAACATTTAACCAGCCTCAGCATTTATTCTGATCCTAATTCTCACAGAGGAGTTGGTGGATTGATGGCTGTAAGACGGTATAGTTATTAAAGTGAAACTTAGCTCATATATATTTGTAGAGAGACTCATCTGATTGAGGAACCTAGATTATGTGTGTTTCTACAGCTCACAATTCTTTGAATCCCCACTGCTAACAGTGAACTTTTTTTATACCGTCTGGGGACTTTCTCAATCTCTCTTCAGTCTTTTCTTTCATATTTTTCTTTCCGTTTCCCACCCATGAACCCCACATTTCAGCCCCAGTTCTATAGTTTGATTTTCCTGAATATAGTCTTTTTTCCCCCTAATTTCCATACCTCTCTTATGTTGTTCCCTTTAGTTTTTTCCTGCTCTGCATTTTCCAGTTTCCTTTTCCTCTGTCAAATTCCTACCCATTATTTAAAGTATAATGCAGATATTACTTTTATGAAGCCTTTTTTGTCACATCCCCATTCTAATTAACTTCTCTTTCCTCTGGGCTCCCTAAGCAGTTTGTTTCTATCTCTGTTATGTCTTATCATGTAACTTGGTGCCCCAACTCTGTCCCCAGGTCTTTAAAGGCAAGAGCATGTATTTGATTTATTTTAAAATCCACAGTGCCTCTGCAAAGCCTTTTAGATACTAGTTGTTTGGTAAAAATGTACAATCAATTGTTGGTGTATTCCCCTAATTTTTTTGGAACAACTAGGCTAGAAAATAATTTAAAAAGAGATTTTCTTTGTGAGCTTTGTAAGGGTAACTTTAACATGCCAATTTCTGAATTTATTTAATACCATTAATTATTTTAATTTTTTTCTTAAATTATAGTTGGTTTACAGTGTGTCTTAATTTCTGCTGTATAGCAAACTGATTCAGATATATATTATTTTCTATTGTATTATTGTTTATCACAGGTTATTGAATGTAGTTCCCTGTGCTATGTAGTAGGACTTGGTTGGTTATTTGTTCTGTATATACTTGTTTGCATCTGCTAACCCCAAATTCCCACCTTATCCCTCCCCTACTCCCCTCCTTTGGCAACCGCAAGCTTATTCTTTATGTCTGTGAGTTTGTTTAGTAGATCAATCCATTTGTGTCATATTTTAGATTCCACATATAAGTGATATCATAGGGTATTTGTCTCTTTCTTCACTTAATATGGTAATCTCTGGGTCCATCCATATTGCTGCAATGACATAATTTCATTCTTTTTTATGGCCTAGTAGTGTTTCATTGTGTATGTACGTGTGTGTGTATGCCTGAGTGTTCAGTTGTGTCCGACTCTTTGTGACCCCATGGACTATATGTAGCTCGCCAGGCTCCTCTGTCCATGGAGCTCTCCAGGCTAGCATACTGGAGTGGGTTACCATTCCCTTCTCCAGGACGTCTTCCCAGCCAGGGGCTGAACCTGAATCTCCTGCACTGCAAGCAGATCCCTTGCTGTCTGAGCCACCAGGGAAGCCCATGTGGGTTTCCCTGCACATACACACACAGCACATCATCATCCATTCGTCTCTCATTTAGGGTGTTTCCATGTTTTAGCTGTTTTGAATAGCACTATGCAGATAGGGGTGCATATATCTTTTTGAGTTATAGTTTTGTCTGGAAATATGCCCAGGAGTGGGATTGCTGAATCATATGGCAACTCTATTTTTCGTTTCTTGAGGAACCTCCCAACTGTTTTCCATAGTGGCTGCACCAGCTTACATTGCAGCCAACAGTGTAGGAAGAGTCTTAAGTTCCCCAACCAGGCATTGAACCTGGACCCCGGCAGTTAAAGTGCCAAGTCCTAACCGCTGGACTGCCAGGGACGTCCCAGATGTTGGGGAAGAGATCCAGGGTCCCCTTGTATTGTGCCACCGTAGACCTTCATCAGGAGGGGAAGTGGTAGCATTTGATAGTACAGAAAAGTTCTCATCCTTCAGTCTGAATAACAAAGCTGATTGTGCTCTGAGAAGGAACTTAAAAATTATGGTTTGGAGAACTGCCTTTTACGATATGTTTTAAAGACAGATTGAACAACATCACTTATTATCACACAAATGCAAATCAAAACTACAATGAGGTACCACTTCACACCAGTCAGAATGGCTGTGATCCAGAAGTCTACAAGCAATAAATGCTGGAGAGGGTGTGGCGAAAAGGGAACCCTCTTACACTGTTGGTGGGAATGCAAACTAGTACAGCCACTATGGAGAACAGTGTGGAGATTCCTTAAAAAACTGGAAATAGAACTGCCATATGACCCAGCAATCCCAATGCTGGGCATACACACCGAGGAAACCAGAATTGAAAGAGATATGTGTACCCCAGTGTTCATCACAGCACTGTTTATAATAGCCAGAACATGGAAGCAACCTAGATGTCCATCAGCAGACGAATGGATAAGAAAGCTGTGGTACATATACACAGTGGAGTATTACTCAGTCATTAAAAAGAATACATTTGAATCAGTCCTAATGAGGTGGATGAAACTGGAGCCTATTATACAGAGTGAAGTAAGTCAGAAAGAAAAACACCAATACAGTATGCTAACACATATATATGGAATTTAGAAAGATGGTAACAATAACCCTGTATGCGAGACAGCAAGAGACACAGATGTATGGAACAGTCTTTTGGACTCTGTGGGAGAGGGCGAGGGTGGGATGATTTGGGAGAATGGCATTGAAACATGTATATTATCATATGTGAAACAAGTCAGCAGTCCAGGTTCAATGCATGATACAGGGTGCTCGGAGCTAGTACATTGGGATGACCCAGAGGGATGGGATGGGGAGGGATGTGGGAGAGGGGTTCTGGATGGGGAACACATGTAGACCCATGGCGGATTCATGTCAATGTATGGCAAAATCAATACAATATTGTAAGGTAAAAAAATAAAGATAGATTGATACATTTTCTAAATAGAAATGGATGATTTGACAGTTTTGAGAATAGATGTGGAAGGCTGATAATTGTCTGGAAATGCTAGAGTTAGAGTACTCCTCTTGGCAACTGATAAGATTAAATAGGAGACATCAGTGAACATATAAGTTATTCTCATTTAGGACAGAATATAGGTTAGTAATACAGGAGATATTTGAGAAATGCTAGGTAAATTTACAATCAGCATTAGCAGAAGTAAAGATTAGGAAGAAGTATGGGTTATCGAAGAAACATCAGTGTTTACTGTGAATGGGTACTTCCTTTTAATCACTAAACTTATTTGATAAAAAATACAGCCCCTGAGTTTTTGTTGTCGTTTTTTTAGCTTTTTTGAAGTGGCTTTGGTAAAGTTAAAAGAACATCAGACTAAGAATCAAGAACTTAAAGAGTTCTTCAGGTTCTGAGGTCCTTGGACTTCTCAGCCAGTTGAGTGTGTGACTTAGGTACGTTGAATCTCTCGTTTCATATATTAAATGGATAAACAAACTGAGAAATACAAGGAGTTACTATGGAGCAATAAAAAGGAATCAGCTACTGAAACATGTGATATTGTGGATGAATATCAAAATCACTGTGCTGAGCAAAAGAACTTAAGCACAAAAGAGATATGTACAGTGTGATTTCACTTTTATGAAGTGCTAGACAAAAAACTATTGTGAAAAATTAGAATACTGATTTCCTCAGAGGACATGGGGATTGACTGAAAAGTGGCACAGGGGAATTTTGGGGTTGATGAAAATGGGAAATGTTCCATAACTTCATGAAGATACACATATTTGTCAAAATTAAGTTCCAGTATTCGTGTCTTGCACCAAATGGAAATTTTATGACTCTTCCCCTGCTCCTCCCAGAAAATAACAGTTAACAAATACTGAATTCTCGTTAGTAGGTATGCCTTTCTCAGTTGAAATGTTTAGTAATTCTGAAATTACTTTTTACATTTTCTAAGTCTTTGAATTCAGGTAAATATATTTAGGAAAATGGGAGCCAGGTTTCTAACTGTTAGACAAGAGAGAAACATGGAAATGGGGACAACTAGAATGTCTCTGGGGTATTAGTTTGAAATTAGGGGTGTCAGTATGAACTCAGCTTTTATAAGAGGAGGTTAGATAAGTAGGTCATAGATAGAGAGAGGAGGGGGCAAAGAAGACAAATATAGTGGGGTGTATAAATATATAAATTCCCTAGCTCTGTCTGCTTAGAGGTTCTGCAATTAATGACACCCTCATAGCAATAGCAATGAGCATACTTACTCCCAGATCTTGATTTCCAAATAAGATTCTCACTAAATGAACCTTTGAGAGAGAGTTGATTCCATGGCAGGGGCAGACAATGTACAAGATGAGCCTGGAATATATTATTGTTCCAGAAACATGTGGTGTTAAGTAATGATGAGAACATATCAGGAGGACATAAGAATTCTGGTTTTCACTCAGACATGAAGTTGTCATTTTTGTACTCACAAGGACAAAGTTGAACAAACTAAAAATCAACATCTCTGCTTACCAATACCCTGAAAACTGGAGAGACAGACAAATATGGCGAATCCCAGCTTCCCAGGGGCAGAAGCTGATGGAGCCAGGAACTGGTAGAAAAACTTAAACTGTGACTGATGAACTTCCAGAAGCTGAGTGCAAATGAGCTTGAGAGTTAAACATTCCCAGGGGCTCAGTTTTAGGGAGGGGGGTCTCACACTTCTATGGAGTTTTTCGTCCTCGAGCTCTGTCAGGTTCTCACAGTGAAGAATACGGGAGGAGTGAGTCCTTTTATGCCTGCAACAGGGGCAGTGAAATAGAAGCCATTTTGAAACAGGCTGCTGCTGCTGCTAAGTCACTTAAGTCGTGTCCGACTCTGTGTGACCGCATAGACGGCAGCCCACCAAGCTTCCCCGTCCCTGGGATTCTCCAGGCAATAACACTGGAATGGGTTGCCATTTCCGTCTCCAGTGCATGAAAGGGAAAAGGGAAAGTGAAGTCGCTCAGTCGTGTCCGACTCCTAGCGACCCCATGGACTACAGCCCACCAGGCTCCTCTGTCCATGGGATTTTCCAGGCAAGTGAACTGGAGTGGGTTGCCGTTGCCTTTGAGACAGGCTCCCCCTGCCCAAAGAGGGAAACTACCAGAGCCTAACCAGCCTGGGGAAAGGGAAATACCCAACTTCAGCTCTCTCCAGAGGGGAAAAAGGCTGAGAGGCATTTTCGAAGGCCACAGCCAGGCACACAGGGCCACTTGAAAACTCAGACCTAACCATTGGATTAGAGAAGACTTTTCTCACTCTTTTTATCTTACCACCACCTCAGTGGGGCTCCTGTATAGTAACAGAGGATTACAGATGGAAAAACTACAAGGCTTGCACTTTAAAAGGAGTTTCTAGGGAAACTCAAAAGATGACAGGAAAGACAAAAATAAGGACCTTAGAGGAAATTTTAGCCTCTGATGCCTGTAACTACAGTAAACATAGCTTAACTACTAGTAAAATACAGCACGGACTTCGGAATTGTCAGACTGGAAATTTAAAATTAAACTGATTAATATACTAAGAGATCTAACTAGAAAAGTGGATAGCATGTAAAAACAGATGTGTAATGTAAATAGAGAGGTAGAAACTTGAGAAAGAAACAAAGGGAAATAATGGAAATCAAAAACACTGTACTAGAAGTGAAGCATGCCTTTGATGGACTCATCAGAAGGAAAACAGGAAGGAACAAGGGAAATGTTTGCAGTAATAATGGCTGAGAATTTTTCAAAATTAATGACAAGACACCAGACCACCAGTCCAGGAAGATTAGAAGACACCAAATATGATAAATAGCAAACTACACTTACTCATACCATTTTCAAATTGCTAAGAGTTATATTGGACTTCTCTTCATAAACCATGCAAGCAAGGAGAGAGTGGAGTGAAATGTTTAGAAAGGAAGAGCATTATAGAAGGACAAGGTAAAATAAAATCTTTTGTTTTCTTGTTCTTAATTGACATAGTAGATAACGGTTCAAAATAATAGTAGAAGCAGCATAGTGGGTAATTACAGATTTTGGAGAAGGGAAATGAACGATAGCAATGTTATAGGGGAAAAGAGGGAGGAATTTGGAATACCATTATTAAACTTGGAAAACTATTATATAAAGCACTATCCGTGAAGTGCGTCTGTAGTGTTACTTGATGGTTGGTGTAGGTTATGTTTAAATGCATAACACAGACTCTAGTTGTTGTTCAGTCACTAAGTTGTGTCTGACACTTTGTGACACCATGAACTGTAGCACTCCAAGTTTGCAGCTCCATGAACTATAGCCCACCAAGCTCCTCTCCCTGGAATTTCCCAGGCAAAAATACTTGAGTAGGTTGCCATTTCCTACTCCAGGAGCTCTTCTTAACTCAGGGACCAAATCCACGAGTCTTGCACCTTCTGCATTGGCAGGCAGATTCTTTACCACTAGTGCCACCTGGGAAGCCTTAGACATTTCATGTAAATGGAATCATACACTGCGATTTTTGTGTGTCTGACTTCTTTAACTTAGCAAAAGGTTTTCAAAGTTCATCCATGTTGTATCATTTATCAGTATTTCATTCCTTTTTATGGCCAAATATCCCATTGTATGCGTTCCACACTGTATTTATTCATTCATCAAATGATTAACATTTGGGTTATTACTACCTTTTGGCTATTACGAATAATGCTGCTGTGAGCTTTTATGTGCAAGTTTTTGTGTGGATATTTGTATGTATCTTGAGCATGTATGTAGAAGGCCCAGGTGGATCAGACGATAAAGCGACTGCCTGCAATGCGGGAGACCCGGGTTGGATTCCTGGGTCGGGAAGATCCCCTGGAGAAGGAAATGGCAATCCACTCCAGCACTCTTGGCTGGAAAATCCCATGGACGGAGAAGCCTGATAGGCTACAGTCCACGGGGTCGCAAAGAGCCTGACACGACTGAGCGACTTCACTTTGAGCATGTATGTAGGAGTAGAATTGCTAGTCATGTGATAATCCTGTGTTTAACCTTTTGAAGAACTGCCTGACTACTTTCCACATCAACCACACCGTTTAACATTTCCATCAGCAGTATGTTGAGGTTTCCAGTTTCTCCATAACATTTGTTATTGTCTGACTTTTTGATTATAGCTGTTCTAGTGGGTGTAAAGTAATATTTAATTATGGTTTTGATTTGTATTTCACTAGTGGCTACTAAGGTTGAGTGTCTTCTCTAGTACTTATTGGCCATTTTTACAGTTTCTTCGGGAAATGTCTATTCAGATCCTTTGCCTCTTTGAAAATTGGGTTATTTGTCTTTTTATTGTTGAGTTGCAAGACTATTTATTCTAGATACAAGTCCCAGATACTTTCTCTTATTCCTTAAGTTGTCTTTTTACTTTCTTGTAGACAAGTACAACTTTACTTGAGTGTTAGCTACCATAAAGTATGCTTGAGAAATTTACTAGATTTGCATAATCTCATTATTTGTAACATTTTAGTTATGTGCCTTTGAAAGAAAATTCAGGCATTTATATACAAAGTTGACTGGACAATAAGTTTATTTTGATTAGCTATTAATACTGCTTTAAATCATCTGAGTTAAATTTTCAGATTGTAAATTGGATTATTAATTTTACTTCAAGACCTTGGATTACTTACCTTTCAGTTGAAATACTGTAAGGATTAATATGTTTGACCATTCTGGCTAAAACATTGAAAACTAAAACGTTGGTTTTATAAGTCAGAATTATATTTTTAGCAAGTTAATAGGTACTAGTTATTTTTATGATGTTTAGTTTGAAAGGTGCACATTTTCTTGGGAAGTGTAGCTTGAAACCACTGTTAGCAGTTTAATTTTTTAAGGCTAGGGTTTTTAGAATAGTATGATAGTATACCATGGTGTGTGAAGTAGTATTCAGGCTGAGGCTCACTGTCACTGTGAAAGCAAAGGTGATTACTGATTTCCTTTCTGTAATAATATTTGCAAACTAAATTACATATGAATGTTGGGCATGTCATTTCATCAGGTTTTTGGCATACTAATCATAAAATAATTTGTTTATATATGCTTTTTTGCAACCCCATGGACTGTAGCCTTGCAGGCTCCTCTGTCCATAGAATTCTCCAGGCAAGAATACTGCAGTGGGTTGCCATTCCCTTCTCCAGGGGATCTTCCTGACCCAGGGATTGAACCCAGGTCTCCTGCATTGCAGGTGAATTCTTTACCATCTGAGCTACCAGGGAAGCCCTAAAATAATCAACAGCAAGTGAAGTGAAGTGAAAGTCACTCAGTCATGTCCGACTCTTTGCGACTCCATGGGCTGTAGAGTCCATGGAATTCTCCAGGCCAGAATACTGGAGTGGGTAGCCTTTCCCTTCTCCAGGGGATCTTCCCAACCTGGGATCGAACCCAGGTCTCCCCCATTGCAGGTGGATTCTTTACCACCTGAGCCGCCAGGGAAGCCCAGGAATGCTGGAGTGGGTAGCCTATCCCTTCTTCAGCAAATCTTCCCAACCTAGGAATTGAACCAGGGTCTCCTGCATTGCAGGCAGATTCTTTACCAGCTGATCTACCAGGGAAATAGGAGTTGGTTATTTTACTGCTGTTACTATGGAAAAGTGGTCCTTAATTCAGTCTCTTGTACTCCCTAGCAAACAGGTGGGGAATAGGAGGACATTATGAATATCTTCATTAGCATTTGAAAAGCAATATTTATAAGGAGAAAAAAATAAAAGCAGTCAAATTTCTGCTAGACTCCGTTTTTTAAAACCCTTGTAGATGTTACCCAGTATGAAAAAAATCCTGTTGTTTCTGCTTTCTCAACCATAAATTCTCAATTTTCTGACATCAACTTAGGATGTTGTACAATTCAATTCAGTTGTGACACTACCTGAAGTTTGTGCAGACTCCACAGAGTAAGGGATCAGTCCCATAAGACTGTCCTCAGCCATGAATGGGGTCCCCAGGCTACCTTCATTTATGTTCAGCCAGCTACGGATTAGGGGTTTTCCATAATCCCTCTCTCAAGTCCCTTTTAGGTTCAATAAATGGCTATAATAACTTATAAATTTAAGGAAAGTGTTATACTTAATGTGGTTTATTTAGAAGGATACAAATGAGTAGCCTGATGGAAAGATACATAGGGCACGTTTCAGAAGGCTCCTGAACTCAGGTGCCTCTATCTCCATGGAGTTGGCATGCACCACCGATTAGGAAACTTCCCAAAGCCTCATTGTTCAAGAGTTTTTATTGAAGTTTTCTTACAAAAGTGTGAATGATTAAATTATTGGCCATTGGTGATTTAACCTGGAGATGAGATGGGTGAGATGAGGTTGAAAGTTTCAACGCTCTAATGATATGGTTGATTCCTCGGTAACCAGCCCCCATTTTGAAGCTGTCTAACAACCCCACCAAGACGCTCCTCATTAGCATAAACTCAGGTATGGTCACAAGGGGTTCATTATGAATAATGAAAGATACTATCAGGATGCTCAGGAGACACCAGTCGTTATATAAGTCCAACAGCTTAGTTTTCCAACATCACAGTCTCCTCAGTTGAGCTCTAGTTGAAATAGTTGGTCTGCGATCAGGGCCGTGTTTTATGAAAACTCTTAACTGTATCTTTTAAATAGTAAGATCATACTTAGTTAACATCTCTTGATAAGAGCTGCTTCTACAATTAGAGGCATATAGGAACTGAGAGACTAAGGAACAACAGATTTATATGTCTCATAGTGCCAGAGGATAAATTTGTTGACTGATCACACTGGTATCATTTAATTGTGTTCTCATATTATTCACTTAGTCTCCTTTATCTGTGTCTCTTCCCATCCTCCCTCAATCCCTTTCTATCTAGTAAATAAGACACATATATGATGTGATTCCAGTGTGTATAAACATATGTATAGCATAAGTACCATAATAGATTTATATAGGTGAGGACACAAGTGGAGAAACATGTTTAAACTCATCTTTGTGGGTAAAGGATGTGCTGTGCTGTGCTTAGTCGCTCAGTCCTGTCTGACTCTTTGCAACCCCATGGGCTGTAGCCTGCCAGGCTCCTCTGTCCATGGGATTCTCTAGGCAAGAATACTGGAGTGGGTTGCCATACCCTCCTCCAGGGGATCTTCCTGACCCAGGGATTGAACCAGTGTCTCTTATGTCTCTTGCACTGGCAGGTGGGTTCTTTACCACTAGCACTACCTGGGAAGCCCAAAGGATGATATTCATAGTTGAATTAGCAAGTGGAACTGATACTTCAAAATGAGATGCAGTTAGTGTTTTCCATCCAAATACTAATCACATACTTCATTTCCTTCAAAAAAAAAATACTTGTTATGTCTGTCTTTTTCCTATTTTCTCAGTGATTTTTCTGCTTAGAGAGTATATTAATTCAAGGAAATGTACTGAGCATGTCTGTGACATGGCTGAGGCAGAGGATTCTAAAGTCCAGTTTCTCTGGCTTGTGATGCTGCTGTAACTTGTCCACAGTACCCCAAGTTGTACTGGTGAATATAAATATGGGAAAATTAATCTTCCCTATTGAGCAGAGAACTATAGGCCAACATATAATGCATCCTTTGGCCACCTACACGGTTATGTTACAGTAATACATCTTCTATTTTGCTCTTTGTTTTCTCTGTGTATAAAACAGAAAGCTTTTATGTTGCTCTATTTTTCCTTTATGCTGAAAAAGTTACCTTCTTTTATACTGAAAAGTTATTTTCTAGTATACTATTTTAATTCTGTTGTTGTTTCTTATGTGTATATATGTGCTTGTGTATATGTAAGTTAGGATTCCCTGGTGGCTCAGACGGTAAAGAATCTGTCCGCAGTGCCGAAGACCTGGGTTCGATGCCCAGATCAGGAAGATCCCCTGGAGAAGGGAATGACAACTCACTCCAATATTCTTGCCTGGAGAATTCCATGGACAGAGGAGCCTGGCGAGCTACAGTCATGAGGTTGCAGAGTTGGACATGACTGAGCAACTCACACGCACACACACACACACACACACACACCTACACCTGATGAGCTACAGTCCATGAGGTTTCAGAGTTGGACATGACTGAGCAACTCACACACGCGCACACACACACACACACAGTCCATGAGGTTGCAGAGTTGGACATGACTGAGCAACACGCACACTTAAGCTACTTTGCTTGGGGTTGCCACAAGGATTACAATTAACATCTTAATTTAAAACAGTCCAGTTTGGATTAATCTCAATTTTAATATAGAAAAACTTTTTCTAGTATAAAACCATTTATAAAAATTATATCTTTATACATTATAAGGCCATCAACATAATTTTTTAGATTTATTTATTTTATTTTGGAGGGCTGTGGTGGGTCGTTGTTGCTGCTCTCAGGCTTTCTGTAGTTGCAGAGTGGGGGCTGTTTTCTGGTTGTGGTGTGCGGGCTTTCCATTGTGGTGGCTTCTCTGTTGCAGAGCACAGGCTCTAGGGCGTGTGGGCTTCAGAGCGTTGGCTTAGTTGTCGTGGCACAGGCTTAGGTGTTCCATGGCATGTAGATCTTCCTAGACCTGGGATGGAACCAATGTTCCTCACATTGTAAAGCAGATTCTCAACCACTGGACCACCAGGGAAGCCCCCATCAATACAATCTTATAATAATTTTATACACCTGTCCTTTAAGTGAGACAGAAGAAAAGAGTTACAAGTATACATTATTATCTTTTGTGTTCACTTACTTAGCTACCTTTACTCTTGCTTTTTATTACTTAGTGTGGATTTGAGTTACTGTCTGTTGTTTTTTCGTTTCAGCCTGAAATGAAATAACCGTTTAGTGTTTCTTACAGGGCAGGTCTGCCAGTGATGAATTCTTTCAATTTTCCTTTATCTAGGAATGTCTTAAGTTTCTTTTTTCCCACCTCACCTAGCTCTCCTTCATTTTTTGAAGGGTGCTTCCGCTAGATACAGAATTCTTGGATGACAGTCTTTCTCTTGCATCTCTGTAACCTTATCATCCTGCCCACTGGCCTGCATAGTTTCTAATGAGACGTCAGCTATTAAACTTGTTCAGGAAGCTTTGTAGCTAAGAAATGTTTTCCTTTTGCTGCTTTCATGATATCTGTCTGTCTTTCGACAGTTTGGCTGTGAAACATCTAGGTGTGAATCTCTTCAGCTTTGTCCTACTTGAAGTTTATTGAACTTCTTAGATACACATACTGGTGTTTTCCATCAAATTTGAGAAGTTTTTTGTCGTTATTTTTTTCAGATATTCTTTGCACTCCTCTTTGTCTCTCTTCTCCTTTGGAAACTCACGTTGTGTTGGCATACCTGATGTAGTCCCACAGATCTTTGAGGCTCTCTGTTCATTTTTCTTAGTGTGTGGCGCCCACACACACGCACCCGCGCATGCGCTTAGTGGCTTAAGTTGTGTTAGACTCTTTGCAGCCCTATGGGCTGTAGCCCACCAGGCTCGTCTGTCCAAGGGATTCTCCAGGCAAAGATACTGAAGGGGTTATCGTGCCCTCCTCCAGGGGATCTTCCTGACCCAGGGATCAAGTCCATGTCTCTTGTGTCTCCTGCACTGGCAGGCGGGTTATTTACCACTAGCGCCACCTGGGAAGCCCAGGTTTCTTCATAAGATTGGAGAGTCTGAACTTTCTGTGAGTTCAGTGATTCCTTTGCCAGTTCAAATGTGCTGTTTATCTTCTCTAGTAAAATTTTCATTTCTTTTATTGCTCTTTTCAACTCAAATGTGTATATTATAGTTTTTGTGTTTTTTAATTGCATTGGATGGGAATATAATTTTCATATTGAAATGCCAGCTTTTTATTTGATTGTTTTTATAATTTGTCTCATTTATATTTTCTAAGTAGAGAATATAAAATGTATTATATTTGTATATAAATATAAAATTATTATATATAAATGTATTAAATATATAAATTTATATATAAAATATTAAATGTGACTCAAACTTTCCTTTAATTCTTTATATGTAACTTCCTTTATTTCTTTGAAATATTTTTAATAGCTGATTTAAGGTCTTTGTCCAGGAAGACCAACATCTCAACTTCTTCAGAGACAGTTTCTGTTGATTTTTTTCCTATGTATGGGTCATGCTTCCCTGTTTCTTTGTATGTCTTACAATTTTTTGTTGGAAACTAGATATTTTCAATAACATGACACTTAAGAAAACCATAGTCCTTCCTACCCCCAGGATTTGTTTTGCTCTGTTGTTGGTGTTGCTATTTGTTTCTTTAGTGACTTTCCTGGGTTAGTTCTGTTCAGTTTCTGTTCTTTGAAGTCTGGTCAGCTAGCTTGGTGGTCAGTTATTGATTGACTGGAGATTTCTTTAAATGCTTCAAGCCAGTAGGTCTCTATTCAGCTTTTGCTGAGGGGCTGTGTGTGTGTGTGTGTGTGTGTGTGTGTGTGTGTGTTGAAGCAAAGCTTCAAGGTCACCCAGAAGTGAATTATTAGGGCCCTGTTAGGTCTTCTGCGCAGTTCACACAGCTCCACATATGTGCATAGCCTTCTAAATTCCCTGACTGTTGCCGAGTTTTTCAAAGCCCCTTACAGATATTTGACTCCTCAGTTTTTCCTTTTAAGTATTTTGGTCACCCTCTTTATTAGCTGCAACTAGTAAAATCTGTTCAGGAAACTGCAATGTTAAACAATTACTATTGACTATTTTCAACAAATACACTGCAGATAGGACTGTAAACATTGAGAGAGCTCTGAGTTGTCAAATAAAGCCTGAAGAATGCAGTTTTTCTAGCAAGCTGCCATGCAGGTGAAATTTGAAGAGTTTTCTAGTGCTTGCAGGGGCAAATGAGGGGAGAATGCAAATGTATTCTGGCTCTCCAGTGTCTGCTTGGTTTTTAGGTTTCACAGCTACCATGGTAGCAAGATTTTGGTTTTCAACGCTTATCTGGAGCTGGAGATGAGAGATTGCATTAGGACAAGTTAACAGCCTACAAAGTTTGCTGTTCTTGCTAAGATCAACAATAAATGAACTGATACTTCATTTATAGTTATAAAATATTGGCTATATTCCCTGTGTTGTAAATTACATCCTTGTAGCATATTTTATACATAATAGTTTACCTCTAAATCCTCTACCTGTAAATTGCCCCTCCTCCTTTCCATCGCCTTCCTGGTAACCACTAGTTCTCTATGTCTGTGCGTATTTTCTGTTGTATTCACTAGTTTTGCACTTTTTTAGATTCCACATATAAGTGATGTATCATGCAGTATTTGTGTTTCTCTGTCTGACTTATTTCACTTAGCATCAGTTTCAGTTTAGTCTCTCAGTCGTGTTCGACTCTTTGAGACCCCATGGACTGCAGCATGCCAGGCCTCCCTGTCCATCACCAACTCTGGAGTCTACCCAAACTCATGTCCATTGAGTTGGTGATGCCATCCAGCCATCTCATCTTCTGTCGTCCCCTTCTCCTGCCCCCAATCTCTCCCAGCATCAGGGTCTTTTCCAGTGAGTCAGCTCTTCACATGAGGTGGCCAAAGTTTTGGAGTTTCAACTTCAAGATCAATCTTTCCAATGAATACCAGGACTAATTTCCTTTAGGATGGATTGGTTGGATCTCCTTGCAGTCCACGGGACTGTCAAAAGTCTTCTCCAACCCCACAGTTCAAAAGCATCAATTCTTCAGCACTCAGCTTTCTTTATAGTCCAACTCTCACATCCATACATGACCACCAGAAAAACCATAGCCACAAGACGGACCTTTGTTGGCAAAGTAATGTCTCTGCCTTTTAATACACTGTCCAGGTTGGTCATAACTTTGCTTCCAAGGAGTAAGTCTTTTAATTTCATGCCTGCAATCACCATCCGCAGTGATTTTGGAGCCCAAAAACATAAAGTCAGCGACCGTTTCCGCTATTTCCCCATCTATTTGCCACGAACTGATGGGGACTGGATGCCATGATCTTAGTTTTCTGAATGTTGAGCTTTAAGCCAACTTCTTCACTTGCCTCTTTCACTTTCATCAAGAGGCACTTTAGTTATTCACTTTCTGCCATAAGGGTAGTGTCATCTGCATATCTGAGATTATTTATATTTCTCCCGGCAATCTTGATTCCAGCTTGTGCTTCTTCCAGCCCAGCATTTCTCATGATGTACTCTGCATATAAGTTACATAAGCAGGGTGACAATATACAGCCTTGACATACTCCTTTTCCTATTTGGAACCAGTCTGTTGTTCCCTGTCCAGTTCTAACTGTTGCTTCCTGACCTGCATACAGATTTCTCAAGAGGCAGGTCAGGTGGTCTGGTATTCCCATCTCTTTCAGAATTTTCCACAGTTTATTGTGATCCACACAGTCAAAGTCTTTGGCATAGTCAATAAAGCAGAAATAGATGTTTTCCTGGAACTCTTACTTTTTCGATGATCCAGTGGATGTTGGCAATTTGATCTCTGGTTCCTCTGCCTTTTCTAAAACCAGCTTGAACATCTGGAAGTTCACAGTTCACCTACTGTTGAAAGCCTGGCTTGGAGAATTTTGAGCATTACTTTACTAGCGTGTGAGATGAGTGCAATTGTGTGGTAGTTTGAGCATTCTTTGGCATTGCCTTTCTTTGGGATTGGAATGAAAACTTACCTTTTTCAGTCCTGTGGCCACTGCTAAATTTTTCAAATTTGCTGACATTTTGAGTGCAGCATTTTCACAGCATCATCTTTCAGGATATGAAATAGCTCAACTGGAATTCCATCACCTCCACTAGCTTTGTTCATAGTGGTGCTTTCTAAGGCCCACTTGACTTCACATTCCAGGATATCTGGCTCTAGGTGAGTGATCACACCAAGGTGATTATCTGGGTCATGAAGCTCTTTTTTGTACAATTCTTCTGTGTATTCTTGCCACCTCTTCTTAATATCTTCTGCTTCTTTTAGGTCCATATCATTTCTGTCCCTTATTGAGCCCATCTTTGCATGAAATGTTCCTTGGTACCTCTAATTTTCTTGAAGAGATCTCTAGTCTTTCCCATGCTATTGTTTTCCTCTATTTCTTTGCATTGATCACTAAGGAAGGCTTTCTTATCTCTCTTTGCTATTCTTTGGAACTGTGCATTCAAATGGGTATATCTTTCCTTTCCTTGTTTGCTTTTTGTGTCTCTTCTTTTCATAGCTATTTGTAAGGCCTCCCCAGACAGCCATTTTGCTTTTTTGCATTTCTTTTCCATGGGGATGGTCTTGATCCCTGTCTCCTGTACAGTGTCATGAATTTCCATCCATAGTTCATCGGGCACTCTATCAGATCTAGTCCCTTAAATCTATTTCTCACTTCTACTGTATAATCATAAGGGATTTGATTTAGGTCATACATGAATGGTCTAATGATTTTGCCTGCTTTCTTCAATTTGAGTCTGAATTTGGCAATAAGGAGTTCATGATCTGAGCCACAGTCACCTCCTGGTCTTGTGTTTGCTGACCTTATAGAGCTTCTTGGGCTGCAAAGAATATACTCAGTATGATTTATGTGTTGGCCATCTGGTGATGTCCATATCTAGACTCTTCTCTTGTGTTGTTGGAAGAGGGTGTTTGCTATGACCAGTACGTTCTCTTGGCAAAACTCTATTAGCCTTTGCCCTGTTTCATTCTGTACTCCAAGGCCAAATTTGCCTGTTACTCCAGGTGTTTCTTGACTTCCTACTTTTGCATTCCAGTACCCTATAATGAAAAGGACATCTTTTGGGGTTGTTAGTTCTACAAGGTCTTGTAGATCTTCCTAGAACCGTCCAGCTTCAGTATTACTGCTCGGAGAATAGACTTGGATTACCGTGATATTGAATGGTTTGCCTTGGAAATGAACAGAGATCATTCTGTTGCTTTTGAGATTGCATCCAAGTACAGCATTTTGGACTCTTTTGTTGACTATGATGGCTACTCCATTTCTTCTAAGGGATTCTTGCACACAGTAGTAGATATAACGGTCATCTGAGTTAAATTCACCCATTCCAGTCAATCTTAGTTTGCTGATTCCTAGAATGTCAACGTTCACTCTTGCCATCTCCTGTTTGACCACTTCCAATTTGCCTTGATTCATGGACCTGACATTCCAGGTTCCTATGCAGTATTGCTCTTTATAGCATTGGATGTAGCTTCTATCATCAGACACATCCACAACTGGGTATTGTTTTTGCTTTGGCTCCGTCCCTTCATTCTTTCTGGAGTTACTTCTCCACTGATCTCCAGTAGCATATTGGGCACCTACCAACCTGGGGAGTTCATCTTTCAGTGTCCTATTATTTTGCCTTTTCCTACTGTTCATGGGGTTCTCAAGGCAAGAATACTGAAGTGGTTTGCCACTCCCTTCTCCAATGGACCACATTCTGTCATATCTCTCCACCATGACCCGTCCATCTTGGGTGGCCCCACACGACATGGCCTAGTTTCACTGAGTTAGACGTGTGATCAGATTGGCCTGTTGACTGTGATTGTGGTTTCAGTCTGCCTGCCCTCTGATGCCCTCTCTCACTGCTTACTGTCTTACTGGGGTTTCTCTTAACCTTGGACATGGGGTATCTCTTCACGGCTGCTCCAGCCGCTGCTCCTTACCTTGGACGTGGGGTATCTCCTCATGGCCGCTGCTCCTGACCTTGCATGTGGGGTATCTCCTCTCAGCGGCTTACCACTCCAGCGCTGCGCAGCATAAGTATCACTGAGCATAATACTGTCCAAATCCATCCATGTTGTTACATATGGCAAAATTTCAATCTTTTTTTATGGCCAAGTAGTATTCTGGGTGGGGGGGTGTATGTATACATATGTACACAGCTTCTTTATCTGTGCATCTGCTGATGAACACTTAGGTTGCTTCCATATCTTGAAAATTATAAAAAATGCTGCTGTGAATTTTTGGGGTGCATATATCTTCTTGAATTAGTATTTTTACTAATTACTTCCTCTGCCTTTCTGAATGTACTTCTTACCATTGCTATGTATTTTTATTAGCATTCTGTTTCCAGTCTCTTATGCAGCTTCTCTTTGCTTGTTTTTCTCTTATATGTTTCTACTGGACCGTTGGAACTCTGGTTCCATGGCTAACATACTTTGTTGTTGTTTAATCACTAAGTCATGTCTGACTCTTTTGTGACACCATGGACTGTAGCCCACCAGGCTGCTCTGTCCATGGGATTTCCCAGGCAAGAATACTGAAGTGGGTTGCCATTTCCTTCTCCAGGGGATCTTCCTCACTCAGGGATTGGACCTGCATCTCCTGCATGGCAGGATGATTCTTTACCACTGAGCGACCTGGAAGCCTGCTAACATACTTACGTTCTCAGTTATTCACTGACTGTTACTGCTCTTTTCTTTTCAGGGACTGATTCTCTCACATCCCACAGAAATCAAAATCCTCTATTACTCCCTTAAATGATAGTATTCCTCAAGTTTCTGGCCTATACCCCTTCTATTGTCTGTCTTATTGCCCCTGAGCATTCTTACCTAATTGTTGCTCAGACTCGCAAGTCTGTTTTCTTCTCTAGCCCAGATCTTTGCCTTAAATTCCACATCTGTATCTAATTGTGCTTAATGTAAATCTTTGGAATTTCTACAGACATAAAATTTCTTAAGTTCAAAATATAAATCAATTTATATTTCATTCTCAGTTTCTTTGATATTCTCATTTATCTATTTGCCTAAACCAAAAATGTGGGTCGTTTTTTATTCTTTCTCCTTTACCCTTCCTCCATATATTAGTCAGTTACTTTTCAATTCTGTGCCCTAAATCCTACTTGAATTTGATTTTCTTCATCTCTACTGACATCTCTTGCCTGAAGTACTCCCGTAGATTCCTAAACAGATCTTCCCATTATAGTCGCATTCTGTCCCGAACTTCTTCACAGTGTGTCCACAGGGAAATTATAAAATGCAAATCCACATAAGTAGAGTCTGCACACACGCGTGTGTATGTACACATACACACACACACTTTGCCCTTCTCTCCATTGCATTTCGTGCTCTGTCCAAATTGCCTTTTCCTGTTTCTGGACCATGTTGTGTTCCTATTCGCTTTCAGTTGCATACCACACTATTCTTTCTCCTTTGCTTTTTGTTGCTTGGTCAGGGAAACCTTCCTATATTCTCACAAACTGTATTATATACTATAGATACAGAATTACCATACTGTAATTGCCTGTTTACTCATCTTTATCTCCAAGTAGAATGCCAAGTCCATGAGATCAGAGACTGTGGTTATGAGCAGCCTGTGGCCTAGCACTTAACATTGGGCTTCCACAAATTATTTGATGAATAGCAAATTTATGCCTACATATATGAATGATGGAACCAACCATGTTGAGCACCGAGAATACAAAGATGTATTCAGCAAATGTATAAATGAAACAGCTGTTTGAAACATCTGGTGTTTGAGGGATATAGCTCTGCTAGTAACGCAGCATTACTAACTTAAAGCTGATGATTCTAAATGAAGTCCTTTATGCCTTAGTTGAAAAATACAATGCCATGAATATATATCTGAAATCCCGAAGCATTATTTAGAAATGAAGGGAGAAAATGAAGAAGAGAAACTATTCAATAGGAAGTTATATATATATGCCCATAATAAAGTTAGTAATTATACTTAGTTTTTATATTATTTTGTTTTTAATTTCTGGGTCATTGAAAAGTAGGTGACTTTTTCTCTCCTGCCTGTCTTTTACGCAAATTGTATAATATTTAGAAACTATTTATAAGCAACAAGAAAAAAAAATGAAATCACCCATTATCTGATTTAATATATATAGTTTCACAATTGAAATAAATCTGAATATCACCAGAAATAGATATATCATAAGCATCTCTCTATGCTAGGAAATACATCAATACCATCTGTTACTGAGGTTAGCAAACTTTATACCACATAGTATATATTTGAGGCTTTAAGGGCTAGAAGGTCTTTGTCACAATTATTCAGCTCCTCCTGTATTTGGAATAGACCATTCCAAATGGGTGTGGTATATTCCGATAAAACTTTACTTAAAAGACAGGTGACAAGCAGGATTTGGTATGAGGGCCATAGATATGTTCTGTGATAACATATAAACCATAATTACTTAATCTCCTATTTGAAGATGTTTATTATCTTCATTTTTTACAATTATTATACTGTCTTAACATCTTAATATCTAAATCTTTATGTACATTCTTAACTTTTTTCCTTAGCATAAATCCTGGAAAAAGCTTCTAGGGCTAAGAGTATATCCTTAAGACTTCTTTTTTTTCATGAGAATAGGTGATATAACACTTGCTTTCAAACTGTGACTATTAGGAGTTTTGTTTGGTTCATTTTGTGGTTTTTGTGGGGCTAGGAAAAGAAAGATGGAGTGATGGAGGCAAAAAAAGACTGGAGGGAAACATTGAATGATCGTAATGTAAAACTTAAGAGATGTTTCATGAAGAAGAAAACATGAGAAATTTCATAAATACAAATTTTTCTGTTCATATAACCAAGTTTTTTTTTTTTTATTGTTTGTTTCATAGCTCTGTAGAGTTTTGTTTAAAATTTTGTGTAGATTGAGATTTGGGAGATAGGGTTTGCAAATTTCAAAATGAACTTTTCTGAATCAGTCTCCTAAGATTCTCTTAGGCTAGTATGATTTTGATTGTGATTACCAATGAGCTTGTTTTGGAAAAAAAAAAAGGAAAAAAGAGGCCATTAAATTTTCCTGTTCTGGTTGACAGGGAAGTCTAATCAGAGCAGGGATTACTATCCATGGACAAAATCCTGCTTGTCCCCTGTTGCAAATGAAATTTTATTGGAACACAGCCATGGCCATTCACTTAAGTACTGTCTGTGACTGCTTTCAGGCCACGACAGCAGAGTTCCATAGTTACAGCAGGGACAGTATAGCCCATAAGGCCTAAAATATGTACTGTATCCCACTTAACAGAAAAAAGATTTTCAGACCCCTGAATAAGAGGAATGGCATATGTTAGTCTTTCTGTTATTGAAAATGGATCTACAAAACCAGAAGTCACTTTGTTACAGATAGACTAACAAGTTTTTAGAAGCACAGTTAATTCAGATCCCAAATCTGGGCTTGCAAAATATAGAAGAAAATGTGAGAAAACAATAAAAGAAATGTTGGAATACAGAGGGCTTAATGTTTAGTGAAGTTTTAAGTTCTGTGAGAGATTAGATTTAGAGTACCACAACACTGGTTGTTACAGAAGCACCTACCTTAGTTATAAAATCCGTTCTTACATAGTTGGAGAATAGCCAGTTCTACAAAGTTTTGCTATAGTGTCTTAAAGTGAGCAGTTATGCCGTGACAAGTTCAGTGGAAAATTTTTTGAAACCTGTTTACATAGGCTTTTTCTCCCAACGACAGTCTTTGTTCCTACTGAATTTGTTTCCTTAATTCCGTTTCACATAACAATAATAGGAAGCATTCAGAAAGTAGGGATATTTTCTTTCTTTGGATCCACGTTACCTGGAAATAACTAATATCCAGAATCTCAAATCACTTAGTAAGGTTTTGAAGCAACATCACTTTCGTTAATTTGAGAAAGACATTCTTAAGAGAATCTTGTGTGGAACTGTTTGGAGTATAGTAGAAATGCCTCGAGACTGAAGTCGAATATTCCTTTTAACTAGGCCACTAAAGAGATGGTGAAGAAACCTGAGTCTGTAGTACCAGCTACTTGGGCTGCTTCTGTGAGGGAGAAGCCACTAAGGCTCACACCACTGATTATAGGGGGTTTCCTCACCGCTGAGTCTAATCCTTAGCGGGGTGAGGGCAGACGAGTTTATCTGAGGGACTGTTCATCTGTATGGTCCCACACGCTTGTGTGGGATAGAGCTAATGGAAGGAAATAAATAAAAAGTCTGTATCTTGTCAAGATCAAGCAATGCTATGGCGGAGCTACAAATTTTACAGTAATAAAAGACGTACTGTTGCCAAAAAGACATTGACTCTCATTCATTTTTACACGTTTCTCTTTTGTTTTAACTTTTGAGTCTTATTTTATCTTGTTTCTGTGACACTTATTCTGTATTAGAGCTGTTACAGCTCTGCCAAGAATTCCTTATGCTGTGGTTGCTCTTCAGGGGATTGTTCCTGAGAAAGGGTGGTGAGTAAAGCACTGAGCCATCCCTCGATGCTGTAGAGCTAGATGGAGGTGTATCTGTTTTGATGTAGTGACTACAGCTTTGAGTGGGACTTCGGATCCTTCAGGGTAGGAAAGTACAGTAAGCTGGGAACTCTCTATGTCCTTCTGTAACCTTGTTGGTGGTGCCTTAGTTGTATCCGAGTCTGTATTCTGTTTTGCTGGAAGCTCTTGCATTCATTTAATAAATGTCTATTAAACACATATGTTTTGTGCTGGATCCTGGGGATTTTATGATCATTGAAACACAGCATCAGGTCCCAAAGAGTTTGCAGTCAGATGGGAGAGTCAGATAAAGAAACAGGTGTTAATAGTACAAAATAAAAACTGAGGAATTAAGAATTAAGGAAGCCAGTTATTAATTTAAAAAAAATATTGAACCAGGATGGTTAAATGGAAAGAGCATTGGATTTAGATTTTGTTGATCTGATTTTAAATCTTGATTCAGTTACCTAATAGATATGTTATTTTACTAAAGTTAACCTTTGTGGCACTTGCAAGGTTGTTCTGTTTTAGAAACAAATACATGTAAAGCACTTGATGTCCAGTGCCTGCTGAATAAATCATTTGTTTTTTTCCTAAATCATGCACCACAAATTTTTATAGTTCCAAAACCTATAAATAGAAAAATCATTTCTCTGGCCCCTACTCCACAGGAGATATGAAAAGAGGCTATTTTAAATGTTTAAATGAACTTTGTAAACATCCTGCCTATGAGGAAACTATTAGAAATGAAATTTTATAATTATTTCTTATAAAATGTATCTAAATTTCCATTATTAAGATATTGATTAAAATTAAACTTAACAGTATTACTTGTAAAATATGCTAGTAATTCTGTAATCACTGGTCTTATATTTTATTTGTCAGCTTAAAAAGGGAATATAATTCTGTCTCCTCACCTCCCTGGAGCACTCTGTGGTTTAGCATGTCAGTTACTTTTAACCAAACTGTGGTTTATATCCAGAAGTTGTAATGGTTATAACCTTTTATCATGAGATGTTCAAAAAACATTAAAATAGATCATCAGTAAATTGATAAATATATTTTTTTAAGAATCATTCATCATTACAATTTGAGTTTTTTCTATTTAAAGAATTAAAAGCTGCAATATTTAGAAAATAGTATCATGCCTCATGGTGACTCAGACAGTTAAGACTTGTCTGCAATGCTAGGCGATCCGGGTTCGATCCCTGGGTCAGGAAGATCCCCTGGAGAAGGAAATGGCAACCCACTCCAGTAATCTTGCTTGGAGAATTCCACGGACAGAAAAGACTGGCGGGTTACAGTCCAGGGGGCACAAAGAATCTGATATGACTGAGCAACTAACACTTTCACTTTCATTGTGTTGTATTTAGAATGAAACAGAATAAGAAATTCGCTTTTAAATGAAAGAGTTTTTTTTTTTTTAATTATGTAACATAAAATTAGAAATTGAAATTGGTCTAACAGCAACAGAATTTGTAATTCTTTGAAAATGTCAAAGTTAGTAGCTCAAATCTGAATACTGTACTGAGGAGGGCATAGATCTTATTCCATTATGTGACCTTTGCAGTTTTGCTACACTTTATAACTATTCCAGATTTATTTGTTAATTCTATTACAGCTGTCCCTTAAAACTAAGACAAGCTGATATTATTCACTAGAAAAAATATAAATATAAGATATCAACAGAACATGAAACTTTTTAAATGTATTTTATGTAAATCACTCTAAATTATAAATAGGAAATAGTGATCAAACAAAAACTTTTCTGAAGGAAGAAAAAGCCAGGAAACAAGAGTCGGGTAAGAGGTGGGGGAGAAGCCTTAGGATAGTGTTGGCAGGGCAGTATAGTGATAGTGACGGAATGAGAAAATGGGTGTGTTCTTCCATCACTGCTGTTTTCCTCTGTGCTTGTATCAGACAAATGGCACATGCCCAGGGGGAACAGGGGACAGTGTTCTGAGGACAGGAACCGCTTTTATACAGCCCTGCCAGATTCGTCAGAGTAATGGTGCATCTGCTTTTGGTTACTTAACCTTGCTGTGGATACATTACTGTTTCTGTAGCACTTTCTTTAGTGGGTTCTCACTCACGTTACCTTCTTTGTCATGGCTGTATGGGATTGTCTGTTGGCAGATCAGCACCATGTACCCTTTCTGCACCTTGCCTAATGTGATGACTTCCTGGAAAGTGTGCATGCTTGTTTTTCCCCTCATTGTGTCCTCCCTGTCCCACTTCACCAGATGTGCAATTTAGATATCCAGAAGTCCATTACAGACAGTTGATCTGTAGGGATTGTCTTTTGTTTTTGTCTGTTTTGATTTTTTTCCCCCTAACAGCAGAATTTCATTTTTGCCCTTCCCAACTACCCCCTCTCCATAGCAAAATTCTGCCCACTGGAATGTGAAGATAGACATTAACTGATTTATTATTAAGCTTTCAGTGAATTTTTGTAAGCTTCATGACACTGTGTTATGTGGTATTACAGGGCAGTTTGGTGAAGTACATAAAAGTAGTTAGATTGTGAAGATGAAGTATTCCCAACATATTTTCACCAAAACTACTATTTAAATCATACTCTAATGCTTATATTTATAAAATGCTTCTAAATGTTCTGTTGTGAGATCTAGTCAATACAGGTGGCTTTAACTATGGGTTAGTTCCTTCAACCCTTCCCTCAGATAAGCTGGGCTATTATTAGACCATTTAAATGACTTGTATTCTGAGCTTTGTAATATTAAGGTTTTAAAATGCATCTCCAGTCTAAACTTTACAATGTGTTACATTTTAGGTCAGAAGACATGTCTTCATCTGCATGGCATCTTTCCTTACCTCTATGTGCCATATGATGGTTATGGACAGCAGCCAGAAAGCTATCTGTCTCAGATGGCATTCAGTATCGACAGAGCACTTAATGTGGCTTTAGGCAATCCATCTTCCACTGCTCAGCACGTGTTCAAGGTGTCATTAGTGTCGGGAATGTAAGTATATGATAACATCTTTTCAAATTTCTGTTTCTTTGTATTTATATTGTTATTCCAGTTAAAAGAAAATATATCCAATTCAGATATACTCTATTCATTTTTCCTTTAATTCTAATCTAATGGAACTGGGATGAAATTTCTTACTATAACCTTTTAAACCAATTTTTATTGCAGTGAAAGATAAATGGTTAACAGTGATTTTTGTTTTAACTTTTTCCATTTCTCTGCTTCCTAGAATTGTAGAAATTCATCATTTCTACATTCATGTAGAAATTCATGTAATTCATTCATCAACTATTTATTGAGCACCTTTTATGTGCCAGGCACTCTTCTAGATGGCTTGGGATATACTGGTGAACAAAACAAAGATCCTTGTCCCTGTGGAAGTTACATTGTAGTAATGCAAAACCAATGGAAAATAACCAATGAATATAACATGAAATAAATTTATTGACTTATTACATAGTGCTATACAATAAAATATGTAGGACAGGATAAGAAGGATCATTAGTGTGGGTTAGAGAAGCAGACTGGTGGCAGTTTTGTATAGGGTAATCAGGGAAAGTGTCACCGACATGGTAAATGACATTTGAGCAAAGACTTGAAGGTGAGGGGTGGGAACAAAATGGAGACCAGGTGGCTGGAGCAGAGGGAAAGGAGAGTGGACAAAATGAGATTAGCGAGATATAAGAGGATGGAGATCATGCTGGCCAGTAGATCACCATAATCAGTTTTATCTGGTTTGACACCATGAGAATGCACTATCAGATCTCCAAATACAAGGAACATAATTGAACAATGGCCCCAGCTACTGCACTGAAATCCATTTATCATCCCATGTAAGCTGAAGCCATTTTTCATAGGCTTCTCCCACCCAGTGGCTAAGCACAGTAAGAATACTAAGACAGGCCTGTTTGTGGGAGACGCTTGGGGACTTTAGACAGCCTTTCTGAACTTTCACTAGAATCACATTGCAATAGAAGGCACTTCCACTGATCTTCCCTCTCTCTCTCCTTCACTTAGATCGGACCTGTACCTAAGCCTGGTGGCTTTCCCACTCTCTCGTGAGGTCTACCTCATATTCTTTCACAGGTGTTTCCACTAATTTCTTGCTCATTTTGACTTGGAACTTCTTGAAGGACTTCAGACTAACACACTTGAGAACTTAGTAAAAACATTCTTTGCTCTGATCCCAGACCTGATGAATCATAAACTCTAGTTGTGGGGCTCAGAAATTTGTGAGCCTTTCTGCTGATTCTGATGCGTATTCAAGTTTGAGAACCATGGAAGTAGGCTCTTCTAAGGACTTTGGTTTCTATTCTGAGCTATTACGTGATTTTGAGCAGCCATGATCTAACTTTGAAAGGGTTACTTTAGCCTGTGTAGAGAATAGATTGTAGGAGCACAAAAGTTGAATAGGGAGAACATTAGGACTGTTTCATTAATCTGGGTGAGAAAATATGAACGCTTGAACAAGGGTAGTAGCAGGGGAGTAGTGAGAACTGGTCAGCTTCTAGATCTGTTCTGAGAGTTGAGTCCTCAAGATTTGTTCTCTGATTGGATGAGGTTTGTGAGAAGAATCAAGGATGACTATGAAACTTTGAGTTGGTGCAGATAGAGCAGGCTGGCAGGAAAGTTTGGAGCTCATACTGGAACATATGAGTTGAATATATCTCTATGAAATCCATCTTAAATCTGTCTACTTCCACCTGAATCCAGGTTTTCCTCTGAACTACCAGTGTCCTTTTAATTGAATTTTCTTCTTCTGTTCTTATCTCACCCCAGAGCTACAGAAGTATTCTTCTTGTAATGTAAATTGGGTCCTTTTAAAATCATTTAAAATCCTTGAGTGGCTTCATATTGTTTATAGAATAAAATTTAAGCTCTAACCACAGCCTATGTGATCTGACGCCTGCCTGATCTGACGCCTGATATCTGCCTAGCCTGACGCCTGTTTCTGTTCTATCCAGAAACACTGGACTTCTTACAGTTTCTCTGATGTACTGAGCTCTTGCACACCTTTGTACATGGAATTTTCTTTCCTTGAGTGCTCTGCCCTTCTCCAGTACTTTAAATCCTTCACCTCTCTAGAGAAGTTTTCTGACTTCCCTTCTTAAAATAGGTTGATGTTTTTGTTTTGTATCTTTAGCCCATTCTTGTTTCCTTTTGTACTTAACTATTGTTCTTGCTGTTTAGTCACTAAGTCATATCCTACTCTTTTGTGACCCCATGACTGTAACCCTCCAGGCTTCTCTGCCTGTGAGGTTTTCCAGGCAAGAACACTGAGTGGGTTGCTGTTTCCTTCTCCAAGGAGTACTTAATGTAGTTTCCAGTTATTTTAATTTTTTATTAGTTCTTGTGCTTTTCTCACACCAGCATGTAAGTTTCATGAGGAAAAAGACCATGTTTGTCTGTCCATCATTATAACCCTTTGACCTTGTGTGGTGTTGAGCACTTAGTAGAGAAGGCTCAATAACTATCTGATAGAATAAATGAATCAGGTGACATTTCACACCCATCCTATGATGGCAACAATTAGGTTAAAGATAATCATCAGCTTTATATTCTACATTTTTTATGTTTAATGATTTCTGCGGACTTTCCTATACATACTCTCATTTCAAAGTTGAATCTCCAAACAACCTAGTGGAAGAAATAATGAGTCACCAACCTTTTTGTATTTTTGATGGGCATTTGTTAAAAGCATAGCCATATTTTTAAGAGCAGTTGATAGAAATCTAGAAACTTGGAGGCAGAGGTGAGCTATTCAGTCTAATTTATGACTCCAGTCTCTTTTTCTCCTGTTCTGAGGTCCCCTTTCCCCTTTTCCCTTACCATGCATTGTAGCTTCTATGAGTCCTTTACTCTCTCAATATTGGGTGCTTACTTAAGGCAGACAAAGTTGCATCTAACTGTCTAGTTAAAATTTGTACAAAATTCCAGCCTTCCTAGACTGTGCATTATCCTGAAGCTAGGTTAAGAGAGAGGAAGGACCGTGACCTTAGGCTCATTTCAGGGGTTCCCTGCCACTTAGCTACCATGATTCTAGAAAATAGTCTATAAAAAGATTCTTAGTCCATCTAAATTAATTTTTTAAAACTATAATTTTCCTTCTCATTATTATATTAAAAAACTAACTCCAATTATCAGGTGCAACTTTTTAAGTATAAACATATCTACCTTAGACTTAAGTATAAACATATTTACCTTAGACTCTGCTCCATTCTACTTTGTTCCAGAGAGTCTCCCGGTTGAGAAATTCTTTTGGCAAAATCAAGTAAAGTCAACAGTAGCAAGTAAGGATTGCAGTAGGAAGTAAGGATTCCAGGTTAAATTATACAGAGACTCTCTTGGCTAGAAGAAGCAGAAAACTGAGTTTATAGAATGTCCAGGCTATATTTTGAGGCAGAATACATAGAAAAACAGAATCCTAGATTTACAAAGAATTGTAGAAATTTGATAGTCGTGTATTCAGCTTTTGAAATTTATAACATTCTAACTGTAAAAACCTAAAAATCTTTAGCAAAAACAAGGATAGCATGGACCGTACCAGTACAGATTTAACTCTCTTCATTTCCATTTACCTGGCTAAAAGTGTAAACCCTGTATCTTTAGACAAAGAGCTGTATTTATGTGTATGAAAAACACCAAAGCAGGAGGAATAAAGAGTTGAATTTTGCCAGTGAAAGAGAATGAGATCATTCATATAATGTATCTTTCACTCTTCATAGCAACAAAAATGGGGTGGACAGGAAGTGGTATTATCTTTTTTTTGAAGAGGGGGTAAAGGGTCGGGGATAGGGAATGAGGGTCAGTGCAGGCCTTTCAGAGGAGGTGAGTTTAAGCAGAGGTCTGACTGAAGATTGAAAGTAAACCATGCAGTGGTTCAGGGCAGAACTTTCCAGGCAGACGGAATGGCAAGTTACTTGAAAGTGGATCAAGTTAGAAGGGTTAAAATGTTTGGAATGGCTGGAGGAAAAAGGGTGAGTGGGTATGAGATAAGATTGGAGTGAGTGGCAAGAATGAGACAAAGAACTTTTAAGACTTTTTCTTTTTAATAGAAATTGCTTTACAGAAAACGTACAGATGATTCCGACCTAAAGGCTTAGAATAGCTTACTTTTTAAAAGTTTTTAAAATATGCCTCAAATGACTATGTTGCCAACTTACTTCTATACTTGAAGCCTACTACACTATCAGACATGACAGAGAGAAAATGGTATTCTAATGAGGGTAAGTTCTATTTAGTGCCCATCATAAGGGGAAAATACATTTTTTTTTAATGAAAAGAAACTGAGTTTATCCACCTAAAGATTTAACCAACAACTTATTTATAGACAGACTCTAGACAAATACTTTTTATTTTGCCTATAAATTCAGACCTATTTACATATTGTTTCTGATTATATAATCTTTGAAAATGGTAGTCTGTTTTAGAGTTTGAAATCCTCCTGAAATAATATGATAACTCAACTTATTCCTTCTTGCATTGAGAACTTGTTTCTCCTATCATATAGATTTTTGCTTCTCTCTTTCCCTACTGCTGCTGACTGATACCCTGAATTCAACCCAGCCTCAATATAAATAGGTTATTAGTAAGGCCATGATCTTTTCAATCTCTTAAATTCTGTCTGCACAGTTTTCACAGTTTCATTTGATTTGGGTGTGTGTTTTATATACACACACACATATGTACATATATAAAACAGGTAAATTGTCTCTCCTTAGTGAACTTGTAAAATTAATTTTAATAATAGAGACAAATAAGGAGAAGAGATACAAATGCAATTTCCATCCTTTTTAAAGAATTTTGTTGATGAAGAGCTTTAGTTTCTGACAGAAAAAAATGGGGGAAAGTGTCAGAAGGAAGGTCTCTTTTACACAGGCATGGCCTGAGTAGAGCCACTTTTTAGTGGAGCCATGATGGTTGAAATTAAAGTATAAATAGTTTGCTATTCCTTTTTATCCCCAGGTTTTTTAAAGTGGTATTTTTAAACTTTTTAAAAGAATTAACAAGATCTCATGTGTCATGAAATATGACATTGTGGTAGGTTTAATTAAAAAGTCTTGGAGGTTTTTTGTTTTGTTTTTTTTGGGGGGAGGTGGTTGATAATGTTCAATATAAATAATTAGGCCAGCTGAGTTCAATTAGGGCAATAAGTTGCATTATTTCATCTCTGATGAAAATAAATTGAAATATCTATTTTTTGTATTTCAGGCCTTTTTATGGTTATCATGAGAAGGAAAGACACTTTATGAAGATCTATCTTTACAATCCTGCAATGGTGAAAAGGTAAAAAGATAAGTGAAATAAAAATGTGAACAACTATCACTTAAGTATTTTAATAATAAAAGGAAATATCTAGAAGAAAGGCTTGTGTAGTTTGTAGCATTATTAAAGAGTCCAAAATAAAATATGTACATATATGTGTAAAGAGAGAGATCCATAGCTTGGACTCTAGGAAGGATATTTTAAGGGTAAGGGACCTTGTTTTATACCCCTTAACTGATTCTTTTCTGCCTTAAATTTAGAGAGTTTATAGAAGTCGATAGAGGGATGATTGACTGCCTTGTATAATCCTAGTACCCTGCTAGCCAGACCATATGTTCAATACCAAGAGAAATTTGTTCTTTAGTTTCAAAGCAAGGAGAAATGTGTGAGAGTGAGGCCATTGTGGGAGAGCTTTCTTCTGTGAAAGGTTTCTACTTAACCCCTTTTCAGTACTTTTTTTTTTTCCCTGATGAGATAGGTGATGATATTAACATTTTTCCATATTGTTTAATGAGATATATTACCATTTAGAAGATTTATATAACTTAGTGAATATATATTTTCCAAATGACAAGGGCAAGACATTAGGAAATTATGCATGGGTAAAAATAAAGTCTTAGGTAGACCAATAGATTTTAACGTAACAGAGTACAAAAAGTTCATTGATATGGTTTCTGCATTGTTGCTGAACTTTAAGAAACCACCACCCCCATTGCATGTCCATGTAATAATAACAAACATTAACATTTACCTGAAAAGGCTACTCAGGTACTTTTCCTGTTTTCAATTATGTATATGTATATGGCTGGTTTTTTCTTTGTATGTTTCAATGAAACAGTATTTCAGAATAGATTGAGCTGAAGCAGACATGAGAATCCAGCTGTCTTCTATTAAAACAGAGATTTTCAAAGATGTAAAATAATTCCTTTTTCTCACTAAATTGTTTTTGTTTTGAAAAACATAGATTTTTAAAAAATAAAACAATGTTATTTATGTTAACATAGCTTGGGTTTATTGTTATTTTTAAATTAGTAATTTCTGTTTTAACTTGATTTGGTAAATATCAATAGATATAAACCACATAAACAAAAGCTTTTTGATGCTAGCAGTAATTTTTAAGAATGAAAAGGAGTCCTGGGGCTAAAAAACTTGAGAACCATTGGAATAAAACGCTCTTAAATTTCTGTCAGAGAGTCTTAAAATCTATTCACAGCTGTTCTCTACTTTTCACTGCCTATTAGAGCAGAAGAGATTTACCCCTATCTTTAAAGCTCTGGATCCATTCCCTTTGACCCTTTCTTTTCATCTATCAGTTATCCCCTCTCCCTTTCCACCATTTAAACAACAGTAAGACTTAATTTTACACATTCACACATTTATACTCAAAGACATTCATACTCACAGCTATTCTCCTGGAAGAATTTAGCTATACTTTGTGTGTCCAATATCTTATCTCCCGCTTGCTCTTTAACTTAACTCCAATTCTGCTCCCCAATTCAGCCGTCCCACTCAAATTGCTTTCCTTAATTAACTACCTCAGTGTTGTTAAATCCAATTAACACCTCTTACCTTTTGACCTCATGTCCATCAGTGCTTACACTACCTTAAAATAAGGTTGCTTTGTGGTAAGCGTTTTTTCTAGTTTCCTCATACCTGTCTGGTCATTCATATTTATGCCATTTTGTTGGCTCCTCTTTTAACATATGTGTGGTTGGTCCTTGGACTTTTGTCTTGGGCATTTATCTTTTTCTCTATATATGTTCCCCTCACTTTACAGTCTTATATATTTCCATGGTTTTTGTTTTAATCTGTATGCATTTGGCTTCCAAATATATATCAATAGCTTAAATTTTCCTTCAGAGATCCTGATAAGTCAATCAGACCATCTACTGGATAAATAGCACTATAGTTAAGAGGGCTTAAGTCAGAAAAAATTGGAGTTGAATTTTAGCTCTTCCACTTTTGTTTGTGTGATTTTGGGTAAGTTTTTGATCTAAGACTCAACTTCTCTGCTTTATAGTAAGTATTTCTTGAGATTAAGCATTTAGAGCACCTAAGTTTAGACACCAATTGTGCCTAATGCACAGTGCCTCAAAATATGTTTTCTGTGTCTCGTCTATTAATAAAATTATCCTTAAACTCATCTTTATTACTCATTTCTAATGTTTTCATAGAAATCTACCTGAACATTCCAGTATACCTCCAGCTTGTCTAAAACCAGTCAACTCCAGTTTGTCTAAAAACCAAGTTTGTCCTTATTCCTTCTCCAAATAAAAATCCACAAATAAACCTATTTTCTTCCAATCCATTCTGTTTCAATAAATGCAGCACCACCAACTTGCTGCTTAACCTAGGCATTATCCTCAACTTATATTCTATCTCACCCTCCGCGTGTAGTTAGTCATCAAGGCCTGACCATTTTATTCCTCATACGCTTCCTGAATCAGTACATTTCCTTGATCCTTGTTAAAGCCGCCTCATCTTAGTTTTTTCACAGTACCCTCTCACTTTCTGTCCCTAGTGTTTTGCTTTCTTTAGCTAACCTGGTCATTTCAGTTTTCCTGTTCTCTTCACTTGACCGGCAGATTCTTCTTCAGATACGTTAGTAGGCTGTGCGTGATGTGACTTCTCATTACCTCTCTACTCTCCCACCACCGCCCCATAGCCTCTGTCACTAAGCCTCACGCAGTGGTTTTAGTTCTGAATAACCACATTTTCTTGTGACCCTTTACATGTGCAGTTTTATTTGGATGAAATGCTCCTTCTCGTCTGAGAAAAAGTATTTCTAGTTCATTGTTTTGCTTAGAGACTTCTCTCCAAGAAGGCTATGCAGAAACTACAGTCTGTTTATTGTCCCTTCTAGATGGTTTATATACTTCCCCCACATAGCACTTTATGTTATTTATAATTGCCTATTGTTTGTACCCCCCAATATGAATGACAAATTACTCAGAGAAGAAAAATACCAAAAGTGGTAACATCTCTGTGTGGTAGATTGAGTCATATGTCTTCTTTTAGACTTCTTGTATAATCTTTTCAAATTCTTTTTTTGGATTTTTAAAAGAAAAATATATCGTAAAAGCCTTTTTTTTGGACATGTTAGCTTTTTCAGTATAGTTTGCATTAAATTGGTTTTAGAAGTCAAAATATTCTTCATTTAAGACATTTTTTCTCATTTTCTTTCAGAGCTTGCAGCTTACTTTAAAACGATTTAAACTTTCAGTTGCCCCCCCAAAAAACATAAATTTTGAGTAAAATTGAAATGAAAATTTTGTGTGGTAGAGTAATATGTTTTGTTCTCTATATTTGTATAACCATTATTTCACTTAACATTTTAGGAAACACAATTTTATGGTATAACTTTTTTTTCTAATTTAGGATATGTGAACTTTTGCAAAGTGGAGCCATAATGAATAAATTTTATCAGCCTCATGAAGCGCATATTCCCTACCTCCTACAGCTCTTCATTGACTACAATCTGTATGGAATGAATTTAATAAATCTGGCTGCTGTCAAGTTCCGAAAAGCAAGGAGGAAAAGTAAGGTTGATTTCACAAGTTCAAATTAAAGCTTTGAAACAAGTATTATGTAATTGATAATTTATAAAATAATATATACTTAAAAGTAAGTACTGAGTGGATAAGGAATAGAAAGAAATATGCAAAAATATCTTAGAGTTTATCAGGAAAAGAATCTCAGTTATTTTTGGTACCCCCATTTTTCTTTACAGTTCTCTCATTTTAAATGGACAGCTCTGGTTTTTAATATATTCAGAGTTGTGCATCCATCACCAAAGTCAAATTTAGAACATTTTTCAGCACCTCTAAAGAAGCCCCGTAGTCTTTAGCAATCTCCTGCAGTCCTCCCATGCCTTCACCTCTTAGCAACGGTTAATCTCCCTTCTGTCTCTATGTCTGCCCGTTCCGCACATCTCATTCAAATGGAATCATATGTTTGCTTATTTAACTTAAGCCTAATGTTTTCAGGGTTCATCCATGTGATAGCATGTATCAGTATTCCTTTTTATGGCCAGCTAATACTCTGTTGTGTGAATATACTACATTGTTTACTGATTCATCAATGACAGACATCTGGGTTTCCTTCTTTTGGCTATTATGAACAGTGCTGCTATGAACATTCATGTACCAATATTCATATAGCCATATGTTTTCATTTCTCTTGGGCATATACGTAGGAATAGAATTTCTGGTTAAAATAGTCTCTCATCTTTTGAATTTTATTCTGGCTGGATTCCTTCTCTTCTACTTAAGATAAAGTAAAACCAGCATTTTTCCTGCAATTCTACTGTCCTTTCTGTTATGATTTTTTTCTTTTCTTTCATTACCAAACTTTTAAAACCAAAAGTTTGCATTTTTTTCTCATGTTGTTTACCAGCTGTTCTTTTTTGGCTTAACTCCTTGCACTTCTTCTGCCATACCCAAGCTGTGCTCTGAAAAGTAACCAGGGAGGATTTTTTTCCTTGGAATGGTGGGTTAGGTTAATAGGATCAACCTTCTCACAAAAACCAGTTTAAGAGCTAGGTAAGGTTTTTTTTGTTTTTTTTATTCTTAACTGTATCACAAAGATTACAAACAATGAAGAAGTACTGGCCAAACGAGGAACTAGAGTGCTGAAAACCGCCTTTGCCCTGCAGGGTTTTGCTAATCCTCCCTGCCTCCATTGAGACAGCCTTACTGGTGAGGGAACTAAAAACAGCAATTCAGGACCTGCTGAACAGGTTGGAATCCTCCGCAGAAGGAGGTAGGGTTTCAAAGAGACATGCCCAGAGAGGGAAGTGGAACCACTTTGAGACATTTCAGCCCAGTTTGAGTCTCCTGGGACTAAAAAAGACTGCAACATCTACAACTTTTCCTTAGGTGGTGGAATCATTGGATATCCACATACCAGAAAATAAAAATAAGAGCCCAGGACTTCCCTGGCGATACAGTGGATAGGAATCCACCTTCCGGTGCAGGGAACACAGGTTTGATCCCTGGTCCAGGAAGATTCCACATACCACGGAGCAGCTAGGCCTGCGAGCCACAGCTACTGAAGCCCACACTCCCTGGAGCCTGTGCTCTGCAACAAGAGACGCCACTGCAGCGAGAAGCCCAGGCACCATAGTGCAGAGCAGCCCTCCCTCACTGCAGCTGGAGGAAGCTGCCCAGCAGAGGAGACCCAAGACAACCAAAGGTGAATTTAAAAAAGACAGGCAAATAATGAAAAAGTAAAAGAGCTCAGACGCATTCCACACCCTGTGTAAAAGTTAAAATGGATCACAGACTTAAATGTAAAATTATCAGACTTCTAGAAGAAAACAATGAGAAAATCTGCCTAACAAGTTGATTTTGCCAAAGTTAAAAACTTTCTATAAAAAGTAATATTAGAAAAATGAAAAGGTAAGTCACAGACTGGGAGAAAATATTTTAAATTATACATCTGATAAAATACTTATATCTAGAATATATAAAGTGTTAGTCACTCAGTCGTGTCCGACTCTGCAACCCCATGGACTGTAGCCCACAAGGCTTCTCTGTCCATGGGATTCTCCAGGCAAGAATACTGGAGTGGGTTGACGTTTCCTTCTCCAGGGGATCTTCCTGACCCAGGGATTGAACCCTGGTCTCCTGCATTGCAGGCAGTCTCTTTACCATCTGAGCTCTATGTCTTACTAGTTGGGTGATCTCAGACACACTTCTTACCCCAGGGGAATCTTATGTCCACCCGAAAACCTGTATGCAGATGTTTATAACGGCTTTATTTCATAATTGCTAAAAATCTAAAGTAACCAAGATGTCCACTCAGTGGGGGCCAAGGATAAACGGTTATATACCAATACAGTGGAATACTGTTTATCAGTGAAACACATCACGATACTGATTCCTACAACATTGATGAAAGTTGAATTCATTTACTAAGTGAAAGCCAGACCTAAAAGACTACAGGTTGTATGTGCGTATGTGTTAGTCACTCAATCATGTCTGACTCTTTGTGACTCCGTGGACTGTAGTTAACCAGGCTCCTCTGTGCATGGAATTCTCAGGCAAGAATACTGGAATGGGTTGCTATTACCTTCTCCAGGGGATCTTCCTGACCCAGGGATTGAACCTGGGTCTCCTCCATTGCAGACAGCTTTTACCATATGAGCAACCAGGGACATATACAAATTATATGGTTTTATTCATATAACATTCTGGTAAAGGTGAAACTATAGAAATGGAAAATATATTAGTGGTTGCCAAGAATTGGAGAAGAGTAGAATATTGATTACAAAACAAATACATAGGGGAACTTTTCAGATGAATTATTCTGCATGTTACTGCATGCTGGTATGATTTTTACAGTCATCAAATCCATAAAAATATACCCTTTAAGGCTCAAAATTCTCTAAGCCAACTTCAGCAATACATGAACCGTGAAATTCCAGATGTTCAAGCTGGTTTTAGAAAAGGCAGAGGAACCAGAGGTCAAATTGCCAACATCCGCTGGATCATTAAAAAAGCAAGAGAGTTCCAGAAAAACATCTATTTCTGCTTTATTGACTACGCCAAAGCCTTTGACAGGGTGGATCACAATAAACTGTGGAAAATTCTGAAAGAGATGGGAGTACCAGACCACCTGACCTGCCTCTTGAGAAACCTGTATGCAGGTCAGGAGGCAACAGTTAGAACTGGACACGGAACAACAGACTGGTTCCAAATAGGAAAAGGAGTATATCAAGGCTGTATCCTGTCAGCCTGCTTATTTGACTTATATGCAGAGTACATCATGAGAAACGCTGGGCTGGAAGAAGCACAAGCTGGAATCCAGATTGCCAGGAGAAATATCAATAACCTCAGATACGCAGATTACACCACCCTTATGGCAGAGAGTGAAGAGGAACTAAAGCCTCTTGATGAAAGTGAAAGAGGAGAGTGAAAAAGTTGGCTTAAAGCTCAACATTCAGAAAGCGAAGATCATGGCATCTAGTCCCATCACTTCATGGGAAATAGATGGGGAAACAGTAGGAACAGTGTCAGACTTTATTTTGGGGTCCTCCAAAATCACTGCAGATGGTGACTGCAGCCATGAAATTAAAAGACGCTTACTCCTTGGAAGAAAAGTTATGACCAACCTAGATAGTATATTCAAAAGCAGAGACATTACTTTGCCAACAAAGGTCTGTCTAGTCAAGGCTATGGTTTTTCCGTGGTCATGTATGAATGTGAGAATTGGACTGCCGAAGAATTGATGCTTTTGAGCTGTGGTGTTGGAGAAGACTCTTGAGAGTCCCTTGGACTGCAAGGAGATCCAACCAGTCCATTCTAAAGGAGATCAGCCCTGGGTGTTCTTTGGAAGGACTGATGCTGAAGCTGAAACTCCAGTACTTTGGCCACCTCATGTGAAGAGTTGACTCATTGGAAAAGACTCTGATGCTGGGAGGGACTGGGGGCAAGAGGAGAAAGGGACGACAGAGGATGAGATGGATGGCATCACCCGACTCAATGGATCTGAGTTTGAGTGAACTCCAGGAGTTGGTGATGGACAGGGAGGCCTGGCATGCTGCGATTCATGGGGTTACAAAGAGTTGGGCACAACTGAGTGACTGAACTGAACCAAGTATTGATGGTCAGCAGTCCCAGTCATTGGATATAGTGTTACTTGGATATCATGTCCCCTCTCCTATGATGTGATCATCATGGTATTCTTCATAAAAATACCTCATTGTGGTATTCTTCATGAAAACTCATAATGACAATCTAGTCATAAGGAAAACACCGACAAACCTGGATTAGAGGACATTGTGTAGGTTACCTAACCAGTAATTGTGACTGTTGAGGTCATGAAAAACAAGGGAAGACTGAGAAATAGAGCAGAGAAGACTAGGTACACATGATAACTAACTACAGCGAGGTATCCTACTTTAGATCCCTGAAACAGAAAGTGAACAGTAGTGGGTAAACTGGTGAAATTTAAATAAAGTGCATAGTAGTTAATAGGAATGTAGCTGTGTCAGTTTCTCTGATAGATGTACTGTGGTAATGTAAAATGTTAATAATGGGAACGATGTGATAAGCAGTATTCAGAAGCCATACTATCCTTGTAATGTTTCTGTAACTAAAATTCTTCCAAAGTAAAAAGGTTATTGGGGGAACAGCAGGTTGATTATCAGTGTCAAATATAGCTGGGAGTACAGGAAGGACTGAGGAATGGAAAATGTTTTAGAGAATGTGCAGGAGGTATTTATAGGAAAAGGATGTCCTTTTACAGAAGTTTGTTTCCAATAGGTGAAAAAGCGTGAGAAGAATCTTAATTAGCAAATATATGTAAGCCATTTATTTTAGTTATAAAAGTTAGATGAGTATTGGAAGGTACAACCAGAAGGCAGAAATTTATGAAATTTCTTTGGGGAAAATTAAAAGAGAAATTTCAAGTATGATGAAATAAAATTTGTGTTTTAATTTATCATTATTAAATAAACCTTCAGGTTTTTGTTTTATTCAAAAAAAATAGATTAAAGATTATACTGAAATGTAAAGAATAGGTGAATTATTTATTGTATTACATTTTATCATGTTATCTCAAGTATATAATTAAATGGACAGTAAACTTGCTATTATAAATATGTTATATATGCATAACTTAATATTTTAATTTTGTAAAACAAGATAATGTAGTCTATAATGTAGTCTTTTGAAAGTAAATTTAAAAGTCAAAAATATTTAGAAATTTTAATATTATGTATGCATATACCATTTTGTCTCAGTATTCAGTTATATACTCAGTTGTCAAATGAAATGGAAATATTATTAAGCTGAAGTATATAGAAGTACTTAAATATTTTTTAGATCAGAGGCATTTTTTACTATTCTCCATCGTGACTTTATATTACATTTTTAACATCCAGAGTTGAAAACAATGACAAATATATTTATAAAATAAAATAATACAAAAAGTATAGATAAAGTGTGGCTTTTAATACTATGATAGGTAACTTGGTAATTAGTAAACATGTAGATTATACATTCATATAAATTGATTAGAAAATAATTGTTTTGTAATTTACAACTTACAAAGTATTTCATATAAATAGTCTTGTTGCATAACACCAAGTCTTCAAAAACTTCTGAAGGTAGATGGAACCACTTACATGGTTTGATACATGTTTTGCTAAAGCAGCAAAGATGGTAAGTCTAATTAATTACATAATTTTGTGATCAAGCTCACCAAATAAGTATTAAATTTAGTTGAAGAGGATTGCGAATTTAGTGTCTTTCTTACACATCATTGTTAATCAGATATCCTCCAATATAAAATAAGAAGTTAAAAAAATACTTTATGTTGGGATTCTTTCTTTGGCACTTATTCAAGCTTTGCTTATCTGAAAATTTAAATTCCTCTTCAGTCAGTTCAGTTGCTCAGTCGTGTCTGACCCTTTGCAACCACATGAATCGCAGCATGCCAGGCCTCCCTGTTCGTCACCAACTCCCGGAGTTCACTCAAACTCACGTCCATCGAGTCCATGATGCCATCCAGCCATCTCATCCTGGGTCGTCCCCTTCTCCTCCTGCCCCCAATCCCTCCCAGCATCAGAATCTTTTCCAATGAGTCAGCTCTTCGCATGAGGTGGCCAAAGTACTGGAATTTCAGCTTCAGCATCAGTCCTTCCAAAGAACACCCAGGGCTAATCTCCTTTAGAATGGACTGGTTGGATCTCCTTGCAGTCCAAGGGACTCTCAAGTCTTCTCCAACACCACAGCTCAAAAGCATCAATTCTTCAGCGCTCATCTTTCTTCACAGTCCAACTCTCATATCCATACATGACCACCGGAAAAACCATAGCCTTGACTAGACAGACCTTTGTTGGCAAAGTAATGTCTCTGCTTTTGAATATACTATCTAGGTTGGTCATAACTTTTCTTCCAAGGAGTAAGCGTCTTTTAATTTCATGGCTGCAGTCACCATCTGCAGTGATTTTGGAGGACCCCAAAATAAAGTCTGACACTGTTCCTACTGTTTCCCCATCTATTTCCCATGAAGTGATGGGACTAGATGCCATGATCTTCGCTTTCTGAATGTTGAGCTTTAAGCCAACTTTTTCACTCTCCTCTTTCACTTTCATCAAGAGGCTTTAGTTCCTCTTCACTCTCTGCCATAAGGGTGGTGTAATCTGCGTATCTGAGGTTATTGATATTTCTCCTGGCAATCTGGATTCCAGCTTGTGCTTCTTCCAGCCCAGCGTTTCTCATGATGTACTCTGCATATAAGTCAAATAAGCAGGCTGACAGGATACAGCCTTGATGTACTCCTTTTCCTATTTGGAACCAGTCTGTTGTTCCGTGTCCAGTTCTAACTGTTGCCTCCTGACCTGCATATAGGTTTCTCAAGAGGCAGGTCAGGTGGTCCGGTATTCCCATCTCTCTCAGAATTTTCCATAGTTTATTGTGATCCACACAGTCAAAGGCTTTGGCATAGTCAATAAAGCAGAAATAGATGTTTTTCTGGAACTCTCTTGCTTTTTTAATGATCCAGCGGATGTTGGCAATTTGACCTCTGGTTCCTCTGCCTTTTCTAAAACCACCTTGAATATCTGGAAGTTCACGGTCTGACAGAATGTGGTCCCCTGGAGAAGGGAATGGCAAACCACTTCAGTATTCTTGCCTTGAGAACCCCATTAACAGTATGAAAAAGCAAAATGATAGGATACTGAAAGAGGAACTCCCCAGGCCATTAGGTGCCCAATATGCTACTGGAGATCAGTGGAGAAATAACTCCAGAAAGAATGAAGGGATGGAGCCAAAGCAAAAACAATACCCAGTTGTGGATGTGACTGGTGATAGAAGCAAGGTCCGATGCTGTAAAGAGCAATATTGCATAGGAACCTGGAATGTCAGGTCCATGAATCAAGGCAAATTGGAAGTGGTCAAACAGGAGAAGGCAAGAGTGAACATTGATTTTCTAGGAATCAGCGAACTAAAATGGACTGGAATGGGTGAATTTAACTCAGATGACCATTATATCTACTACTGTGGGCAGGAGTCCCTTAGAAGAAATGGAGTAGCCATCATGGTCAACAAAAGAATCTGAAATGCAATACTTGGATGTAGTCTCAAAAACGACAGCATGATCTCTGTTCGTTTCCAAGGGAAACCATTCCATATCACAGTAATCCAAGTCTATGCCCCAACCAGTAATGCTGAAGAAGCTGAAGTTGACCGGTTCTATGAAGACCTACAAGACCTTTTGGAACTAACACCCCCAAAAGATGTCCTTTTCATTATAGGGGACTGGAATACAAATTCCTCTTAAGAGATCACAAAAGGATTACTAAGATTTAGAGATCATTTCCAAAGCATGGCCCCTGGACTCTGTTTATGCATCTCGGATAACTAAGCAAAAGCATAGTTCTCTCCAACTCCTGGTCAAATTGTATTTGCATTTGCCCCAGCTTTCCACTCGCTGTTACTGCCATTACTTTTGGAATGCATTATGTGTTTTCTTTTTATTCAAGGATTAGTATTTAAAGTATGTTTTGAAGTTTATCTGGAATCTGGTTTCCACTAGAATTTTAGTTGAGGCTCATACAGAATACCCTAGGAATTTAGATTAAAGTCTACAAAAATTCATAGCTTTTTTTTTAAATGAAGTTTTAAGCACACCTATCGCTATAGTGTGTTTAAATGTATCATACTTTTAATTCTAGTATGAAAGTGTTGTGGCCATTTCTCTTTCATATCCATATATTGCAGATACTTTCCCCCAACCCCTCTCCATTTGGAATCCTTACTCTCCACTGTATAAATGCATTCCAGGATGTTAATGAATTTTTAAGATACAGTTTTAGGAACTAGTCATGTGGGTTGTATACTAATTTACCTAAGGAGTAATTATATGCAAGTTAAAAGTGGAACTTAACCCTTTTGACTTTATTTCTAGGTGATCCATTGCATCCAACTGGGTCTTGCAAGGATCGGCTACCAGGAAAAAATTCCCTTACTGGTACTTTATTTCGGTGGGAAGAAGGCGAAATACCAAGGTTAGTTAATGTTGTAAAGGAAAAGAAAACTTACTTACATATGTCCTACTCTATTCAGAAATCAGTGGTTAGCATAATTTAATTTTATAATTGTTTCTTTGTAAGTTTATCAAAAAAGCAAATCTCAACATGAGTATGTTACGTGGATCATAGATTTCAAAAATAAACTGTCAAAATAGGTTGAAAATATACCTAGTTATTCTGTAATTAATAAAAGGAATCTGAATGTAAGTTTTTATACTTCTCTCCAATATCTATCTTGTTTGTACATTCTAAATTGACATCCTGCAACTTGTCTAGTGGGCTTCCCTGGTGGCTCAGAGAGTCGAGAATCCACCTGCAATGCAGGAGACCTGGGTTTGATACCTGGGTCAGGTAGATCCCCTGGAGAAGGGAATGGCTATGCACTCCAGTATTCTCGTGTGGAGAATCCCGTGGACAGTGGAGCCTCGTGGGCTGCAGTCCACGGGTTCACAAAAAGTCAGACATGACTGAGTGAGTAAGCACACACACACACACAATTTGTCAAGTAAAAATCATATAAAAGCAATTTAAAACCTAAATAGCAGGACTTCCCTGGTTGTCCAGTGATTAAGACTTCAAACTTCCACTGCAGGGACGGTTCCATTCCTGGTCAGGGAACTAAGATCCCATATGTTACGTGGTACAGCAAATAAATATTTAAATCAATAGGTAAACCAGTCAATCCAAAATGGAAAATATTTTTAATAAAAATAACCCCTAAATATTTCTGAATAGTTGTGAGAAAAAAAGTGGATTACTGTAGTGTATATGAATAATACAATTTGTGATTTCTTTTGGCTGTTTAGTGTTTATTAGACTCTTGGAGAGGGTAAGATATTCCAAAGGCTTACATTTTCCTACTATAAAGTAGATATATAATCAGTACCTATCAAAATTATCATAATATCTTAATCTACATAGAAGTAGAGGATTTTTGTTTTATACCAAAAAGTTGTTGTCCAAGCTTTCTTGATTCTTTTGTTGATTATTTGGGTATTGATGGGGTTGTGTGGTATCTTCTTTTTCACTACTTATATGTCACCTGATAAGTTTTAAGCGTTTTTTTTTTGTTGTTGTTGTTGTTTTCTTTTTTTTAATGAAGGATGCAAAGTAGAAGTATTCAGTTAAATGACTTTTTAAATTTCACGATAAAATGTGAATTTATTAATTGGTTGAAGATAAGCTGTCATAAGAATACTTGTTTAGAGCTTAATTTATATAGTTTAAGATACTAGTATGTTCTTCACCCAATTTCCATATTATAGAATTGCTTTGGCTTTTTAAGACCTAACATTAAGACTCTCATTAAATAATGATAGAAGTATGTTGATTTATGACTAATATTATGCCAGAATGAGACTTCAAAGCCTTCCAAGTGGACAGTGACTTGCCTTACCTCTGGATTCAGTTAGCAAATGTCAGGACATTTTGGTAAAGTCATACACGTATACATACATATGTACTTCTAGGGTTCTCAGATACAGCAGAATTGTTTTTATAATTGTGTTGAAATGGTATTAATTTTAGAGAGAGTGTTATTTAATGCATCAAATTCAAGTTCTAATTAGTCCAGAACAAAGTGACCGACAGGCTGTTTTCTGTCTCATTTTTGTGCCTGTTATATAGTTCCTCTGTCTCTCTGAAATTGGAACAAATAAGCTTAACCCAAAGATTTGACCTACTCACTAGATCCCTTGGTTTCCCAAGTCCTATATTTAGTAAGTTGTTTTTTGCATGATCACCTCAAATCCAGGTTTATTTGTATTGGAAGCCTTTTTCAGCAAGCATGTTTCTGGTTAGGTCATAAGACCATATAGTAAAGCTCCACTGGTTAGGAGTTAGTTTAAAGAAACTCTGTGTATTATAATGAAAAATTTGAATTATTACTTTTAAAAGCATAGATGAGCTTCCCTGGTGGCTCAGTGGTAAAGAATCTGCCTGCTGGTGCAGGAGACACAGGTTCGATCCCTGGGTTAGAAATAGCCCCTGGAGAAGGAAATGACAACCCACTCTAGTTCTTGCCTGGAAAATCCCATGGACAGAGGAACCTGGTGAGCTGTAGTCCATGGGGTCACAGAGAGTTGGAAATGACTGAGCATAGTACAGTACAGAGCAAAGATATGAAATGGCAAACTAGTGAAATTAGACAAGGTATTCAGAACTAGAATTTATAATAAATGTTGGTTAGCTATAACTTACATTTTTGTCCCATACTTTTAGGCTTCTTGTATTAAACATGAAAATCTATCATTTCATCAAATACAAATAATGAAACATCATAAACATTTTTGCCAAATCAGTACTCTTAAATTTTATTAGTCTCATTTTTACCCCCATGTGAGCATGTTCTCTGGGCACCTTTTTTTTTTTAAACCCAAAATGTTTTAGATTCCTTCACAAGGAATTTCAAGGGCTGAAATTCCACAATTTTACAATATTATTTTGAATAATAATATTGATAATAATATCTGAATAATTTCACAATATTATTTCAAAGGCTGAAACAAATAGCAACAAACTCAATGAGATGAAAGTGCTGAGTTTGCAAGTCTACTAACCTTACCTGCTGTGGTGGTGGTGGTGTTGCTAAGTTGTGCCCAACTCTTGCAACCCTATGGACTGCAGCCCACGAGACTCTTGTGTCCATGGGATTTCCCGTGTGAGAGTACTGGTGTGGGTTGCCGTTTCCTTCTCCGGGGAATCTTCCTGACCCAGAGACTGAACCCATGTCTCCTGCGTTGGCAGGCAGGTTCTTTTCCATTGAGCCACCAGGGAAGCCCTGCTGGCTCATTGTAAATTACTACGTATCATGGACCTTCAGTCACTTGCCAGTGTGTTGAATTCATAAAGGTCGAATCTACTGCAGTAAACTCAACCTGGCTGCCCATCAGAATGATCTGAAGAGATTTTTTAAAACTACAGATGTCTGAGTTCTGTCCTCAGTGCCTGTAATTTGTGGGTCTATTGTGTTAAGCTGTGAATAAAAATGTTCAGGGAGGTACAGTTGCCTAATTACCATTGTATTGCTTATCTTTATCTACCTTTCATAATTAAAATGAATGGCCTACATGTATTTGCAAGCTCAAATTTATTTTAATTTTTTAAAAATTATTTCTAATTGGAGAATTATTGTTGTATTGGTCTCTTCCACATATAAACATGAATCATCCATAGTTAAACATATGTCCCCTCCCTCTTCAACCTCCTGCCCACCTCCAATCATATCCCACCCCTCTAGGTTTTTTTTCTGTTTACTGAAAGCAGTTTTTTAATTTCTAAAAACTACTTCCTAAAAGATGATGCTGTTAAAGTGGTGCACTCACTATGCCAGCAAATTTGGAAAACTCAACAGTGGCCACAGGTTTGGAAAAGGTCAGTTTTCATTCCATTCCTAAAGAAGGGCAATGCCAAAGAATGTTCAAACTACTGCACAATTGCACTCAATTCACATGATAGCAAAGTAATGTTCAAAATCCTTCAAGCTAGGTATCAACAGTATGTGAACCAAGAACTTCCAGATGTTCAAGCTGGATTTAGAAAAGGCAGAGGAACCAAAGATCAAATTGCCAACATCCATTGAATCATAGAAAAAGCTAGAGAATTCCAGGAAAACATCTACCTTTGTTTCATTGACTACGCTAAAGCCTTTGACTGCGTAGATCACAACAAACTGTGGAAAATTCTTAAAGAGGTGGAAATACCAGACCACCTGACCTGCCTTCTGTGAAATCTTCATGCAGGTCAAGAAGCAACAGTTAGAATCGGACATGAAAAATGAACTAGTTCCACACTGGGAAAGGAGTACATCAAGGCTGTATGTTGTCACCCTGCTTATTTAACCTATATGCAGAGTACATCATGTGAAATGCTGGGCTGGATGAAGCACAAGCTAGAATCAAGATTGTGGGGAGAAATATCAATAACCTCAGATATGAGATGACACCACTTTTATGACAGAAAGCAAAGAAAAGAGCCTCTTGATGAAGGTGAAAGAGGAGAGTGAAAAAGCTGGCCGAAAACTCAACATTCTATAAACAAATGGCATTCAGTCCCATCACTTAATGGCAAATAGATGGGGAAACAATGGAAATAGTGATAGACTTTATTTTCTTGGGCTTCAAAATCACTGTGGATGGAGACTGCAGCCATGAAATTAAAAGATTCTTGCTCTTTGAAGAAAAGCAATGACAAACCTAGACAGCATATTAAAAAGCAGACATTACTTCACCTACAAAGGTCCATACATGGTGTGCTTACTCAGTCATATCTACCTCTTTGCGACCCCACGGACTATAGCCCACCAGGCTCCTCTGTCGATGGGGGTTCTCCAGGCAAGAATACTGAGGTGGCTTGCCACGCCCTTCTGCAGAGGTTCTTCCCAGCCCAGGAATCGAATCCAGGTCTCCCACATTGCAGGCAGATTCTTTACCGTCTGAGCCACCAGGGAAGCTTAGTCATGTATGGATGTGAGAGCTGGACAATAAAAAAGGCTGAGCGCTGAAGAATTGATGCCTTCAAACTGTGGTGCTGGAGAAGACTCTTGAGAGTCCCTTGGACTGCAAGGAGGTCAAACCAATCAATCCTAAAGAAAATCAACCCTGAATATTCATTGAAAGGACTAATGCTGAAGCTGAAGCTGATGGGAAGAGCCAACTCATTGTAAAAGACCCTGGTGCTGGGAAAAAATTGAGGGCAGGAGGAAAAGGGGATGACAGAGGACAAGTTGGTTGGATGGCATCACCGACTCAATGAGTTTGAGCAAACTCATTCACAGGGGAGGGTGAAGGGTAGGGAAGCCTGGCTTGCTTCAGTTCATGGGGTCGCAAAGAGTCAGACAGATCTGAGTGAACAGCAACAATATCCTTTCCCTAGTAACACCTCCTATTCTGAATGTCTGAAGTAGTTTTTAATAAGGGCAAGAAATAATTGTAAGTTTCTAGTGTGAAGTTGCATTTTTAAATATTTCCTCCCTTTGTCACAAATCATCTACTGGAAAACTCACCCTTGAAATTTATAATTCTTTCAAAATTGTGGAACGTTTTAATATAAAGGAGAAAACTATTGGCCAAAACTATTTTATCTGATACTTTATTTAATGGCATAACTTATTTGTTAAATTAGATAAGCTGTATTGCTAATTACTTTTTCTGAAAGTTAAAGAGATGGATATACTGTGATAGCTTGACGAACATGTCCCTCCTCAGTGGTAAAAAGATATATGTGTGTTGTGTCTATATCTATATATGTGTATAGATAAATTGTAAAAATTCTTTGTTTTAACAAAGTAATCACTTATGTTCCATCAAAATTTATACCTATGGCTGATTCATGTGGAGGTTTGACAGAAAAGAACAGAATTTTGTAAAGCAATTATCCTTCAAATAAATAAATTAATTAAAAAAAATAAACTTGTTTCTTAGGTATGGACTGTGGAGAGTGAGTTTTGTTAATATGTTTCTCTTAAAACATAACCTATGGTATCACCTCTTTTTCTAGCTATGATCCCAATACTGGACTTGGGTGGTTTCACAATTGTCATGTTAGGGAAAGTTTTAAAGCATTCCCCAGCTCATTAGTAGTCGTTGAAGGCAGAGAGAACAATATCACTTGCCCACTTTTCAATATGTTTATCTCCCCTCAACTCTTGTTATATATTTCTTCCTAATTTTTAAAAGTGATCTTTTTTTAATTTTTAAAAGCCATCTTTTAATAATTCCTGAGATAGATTCCTCTGGGCAAGTAATTGCATATGTATATGGTTTTTGATGAGTCCCCTCTCTTGTCTCTCTATTGTCTTAACCCAGCTCGCTCTGGATATGACCCACATGCTGAAACATTGTATATTCCCTTTATATATTTATATAATTTTGTGTATTGTTTATTTTTGGCTGTGCTGGGTCATTGTTGTTTCACGGGCTATCTCTAGTTGCAGACAGCTGGGGCTGCTCTCTAGTTACAGCTTCTCGTTGCAGTGGCTTCTCTTGTTGAGGAGCACAGGCTCTAGGGCGTGCGGGCTCAGCAGTTGTGGCTCCCAGGCTCTAGAGCACAGGCTCAGTAGTTGTGGTGCACGAGCTTAGTTGCCCCACAGCATGTGGGATCTTCCCAGAGCAGGGATTGAACTCGTGTCTCCTGCATTGGCAGGCAGATTCTTTACCACTGAGCAACCAGGGAAGCCCTGTACATTCCTTTTATATAAAATATAATGAACCAAAGTATGTAAAATGATCCCCAAAAGATCTCTCTACAGTTATCAACTGATAAATAATCACTGGCTTTCTGGTTACCCCTTAAACATGAAAAATCATTTTAGAAAAATCTTAAGAAAATGTTCTCTTACATAATTATTGTGTCTTTTGATACTTCTTTAATACAGCTCTTTAATACTGGAAGGTGTTGAACCACAAAGTACTTGTGAATTAGAAGTGGATGCTGTAGCTGCTGATATCTTAAATCGGTTGGACATTGAAGGTATATACACAGTTATTCTTAATGTATAGTTTTATTTTTAAAAATCCATGACCAAAGAATGGAAAAAGTATGGAAGAAAATATCACTAGGAAAGTGAAATTAAAGGAAAATGTCAAATATTTTGAAGATTTTTTTTCTGTTCCCTGATGAGATAGTAATTTTTTCATTTATGCTTCATTCATATGAGTTTGTTTGTATAGACATAAACCTAAAGTAAGTGTGACACTAAATAAATAAATTAGCCATTATCAAATAATTTACTGTGCTCTGCCTGCTAATTTTTTTATTTTCAGATTATGTACCAGGGAGGGGACTTTTGGGTCTGTTGACTATCATCAGATGTTTGAATCTTACTCACTTGCTGGGGTTTTAGGGAACTAGTAAGGAAACTAAAAAGGGAGTAATATAGTAAATGTAGGTTGGGATAATTTGTTTTATTACACAGAATAGGTAATTTTTTTTCTTAAGGGATGCATTTATTTAGTGTATGGATTTCTCTTTTTTTTAAGCAAGAATTTTCACTTTGACCCTTGTCGTATTGAAGTATTATTGTGATTACAGCTCAAATTGGTGGAAACCCTGGTCTACAGGCCATATGGGAAGATGAAAAGCAACGGCGAAGAAATAGAAAAGAAACTTCTCAAATTAGTCAACCTGAATCACAAGGTACAAGACTAATCATACTGTGATGATATTTTTTTAGCTGAATATTTTAATGAAAAAGTACAAGCCATTGAATTTTTACCTTGACATTAGATTTTGCTTTTCAGACTACATTTAAATTTTCTACATATTTTTCTTCCTATTCTCATTATTCTTCACATCCAAAGTGTCACTCATTGTCTTGCATAAGAAATTGACATCTTCTTGGCCTTGTTTTTCATTCTACCCTTTTCTCCTTTTTCATTCTCTGGTATATTTTAACCTTGGCATTTCCAAATGAGCTATAGAATACTTACAGAAGAGCATGAATCCCAACTTAGAAACACTGTTTAGTTCATTAAGCTTTGAAAATGTAACCCATGAAATTCTGTCCCCAAATTATTTCTCTGGGTATGTCATAAATTCTGACTTTGATTAACTTGTACATCTCTGAAAAAAGTACTCATTTGATTTGTTACTAAACTTTGATACTTTCAAAAAGAATTGGAAGAAAGTTTTTTAATGCCATGGATACAACAAATTATTAAATAAAGGTAAAAGAAGAGATGACAGTTTAAAAGGCAAATGTATTTGAAATACAGTAGTAAGCCTACACTGAAGTCCAATTAAAATTTGTGTTATAATCTCATGGACAGTAAAAATCCTTTGATAAATTTTGAATGCCTTTTATGCCTTTTAAAATAGAAATATTTTATAAAGGGAAAATTTCTAGGTTCATGGTGTATGATAATATTTTTAGATAGAAAATAATGTTTTTGTTTTTAATTTATAGAACTTAATCTTGGAATGACTTTTTAAGTGCTTAATTTTATAGCTTCAGTAACAACCATTTCCTTTTTGTTTGATTTATAATAGGACTGTTTTTAGGTGGTGTTATGTGTGTCAAATATAGGAAATTGCTACCATTTTAAAAGGTACTTTAGGAAAAAGGAAACTATTTCGTTCATTTGCTGCCTACATTTTTTAATGAATTTTTAAAATTCAAAGATCGCAGGTTTGTGCCAGCAACAGAAAGTGAAAAAAATTTTCAGAAGAGACTTCAGGAAATTCTCAAAGAGAACAATTTCTCTGTGTAAGTGGTTATTTATTATAGCTCTCAGAACTAATTTTATTGCTTTGTTATGTAGTTTGTTATAAAGGATATGTTTTAATTAAGCAGAACATTATCAGGATCTGTGGACTACAGCGATGGATCCCAGGAGTTCTCTGCTGAATTAACATTGCACTCTGAGCTTCTGTCTCCTGAAATTCTTCCGTGTACACCAGCTAATATGATAGAAGTCCACAAAGATGCAGAGTTGAGCAAAGGTAAGGGTTTTCCTGCAAGCATACAGAAAATACCATTATAGACATCCTGTGTATCTAGCACTGAGATATTAGTATTTAGTTGAGTTAGCTCATTTTTTTTTTTTTTCCTAAGAACTAAATATCATTGATGTAGCAAAAACTTCTCTCATTCCTTTACCTTTTCTTAATCTCTGGAGGTAAGCATCATTCTAAAGTTGATACAAATTGTTAAACCATGTATGATTTTTATGTTCTTACATAAGTATGTCCACAACAAATACTGTTATTTTAGGTTTTAAGTTTTACATAAATGGTGTCCTACTTAGCATAGATTAAGCAACTTGCATTTTTCATTCAACATTATATTTTTTAATGATTTAATTGAGGTATAATTTACATGACATAAAATTCACTCATTTCAAGTGTATAATCCAGTGATTTATGATAAATTTACAGAGTTGTACTAACATCATCTCCGTAATTCAATTTTAAAACAGTTCCTTCACCTCAAAAGACTCCAGCCCTAAGTAACCGCTAATCTACTTTCTTGTCTCTCAAGATTTATCTTTCCTGGGTGAATCATGTAAATGAAGTCATAAAATATGTGATCTTTTGTACTTTTTTACTCAGCATAACATTTTTAGTTTTTCCCATACTGTAGATCTCTATCAGTATTTCATTCCGTTTTATCGCCTAATAGTATTGCCTTGTACTGATTTATTTTATTGATTCATTCATTAGGTGATGAATATTTGAGTTCTTTTCACTTTTGGGCCCTTAAGAATAATGCTGTTCTGAACGTTTATGTCTTTGTGTGGATATATATTTTTCTTGAGTGGATACCAAGGAAGAGAATTGCTGGGTCATTTGATAAATTTGTGTTTAACTTTTAATAAACGGCCAAACTGTTTTCCTAGGTGACTGCACTTTTACATTCCCATCAGCAGTATATGAGGGTTCCAGAGACCTTACATTCTCACTAACACTTGTTATTATCTGTCTTTTTTTATATAGCCATCCTAGTATGTGTGAAATGGCATCTCATTATGGTTTAGTTATCATTTCCCTCATTAATAATGATGTTGAGTATCTTTTGTGTCAGCAGTAATAACTTTGAAATCTATTCTTGTTCTTACATGTTTGTAGGTCACTCATTTGAGCTGCTGATTAGCATTCTTTTGTGAGACTGAAGTTTATCTGATTCTCTGCAGCTCTTAGATGGTTTTCACTTTTGCACTGTGGTTAGCAGTGTCACGTCTGTCACCTTGTGGCCATGTGCAGGAGTTTCTCTACAGAAAACATAAAAGTATAATTTGCCAAGTCTTAGGGTATATGTATTATTAAACTCTACCTTAGAAAGCATCTATTCTATCAGGGTTTCTGCAATGCAGTTAGCTTTTACACCGTTGGTAGTTAAGAGTGTAATGAAAGTTTTACTCAGAAGTTATGTTTTTTATGCATACAGTTTTTCTAGGCAGGGGAGTCAGAATAGCAGGAGTAGAATTACCAGCCTTCAGTAGGAAAGGAAAAGCCCTCTTTTCACTGCTGCATGGGCAGCAGAGGCACTCTTGACTGTATTAAACAGCAGCTAGAAATGAGCGCCTACATCCACCTAGGGCTTCCTCCTTCCCTAAGAGTTGCATCCTAGCATTGTGCCCTCTGACTCAGAGCAAGTTACACCCTCTCCCAAGTACTTTAATGGCAGCCTTTTGGATCAGAGCTCTACTTTTGATTTGCTTTGTCTTAGCGTCTGCTAGCCCCATCCTAATCAAAATGTACCCAGAATTTCCATACTACTATTTCCTGTGCATTTTTAATATCTACGATGAAAGCGTCCAGCCACACTGAGCTGCCTGCCTGACTGAGCAGTTTATTTCCTCGGGTACCAATTATTGATTTTGTTAGTATTCTCATTACAGAGTTGCATAAATTTTGTCTTACTGTTTAATTTTCCTTATAAACTCCATTTTAGTGCTCAGTTTTTCAGATTTTGAGGTATGATAACAATAAAACTATCACATTTTATTACAAAATTGCTCTATGAAATGATTATACCTAAGTTTATATTCCCACAGAATGTTAGAGCTTTTACTTCCCTACATCCTCAAAAATGTTTGATAGTGTGAGATGCAAAAATTTTTTGCCATTCTCATTCTTCAGAATCTGAATAGTTTAATCTGCATTTCCTGATTACTGATATTTATAAGCAATGGGGTCTTTGTATCTGAAAATTGCTTATTCATGTTCTTTGCTCATTTTCTATTGCATCAGTCGTTTTCTTACTAATGTGTAGAAATTCCTTGTATTTTCTAGATATCAAGCCCTTGTTAGTTATATTTATTGTAGAGATATTTTCTCCTTATCTAGACTTGAACTTTATTTTTAGTCTTTTTTCCCATTTTCTTCCTTTTTTTTAAAAAGAGTGCTTTATGTCTTTTTAGCATTATATTTAAGAATTTTTTTCCTTTACTGTTTGGTTTTTGTGCCTGATTTAAAGTCATTTCCTATCCCGCTGTAATGAAAATTTTCATCCTTAAGGTTTATGTGTGCTTACAGTTGGTTTTCCACATGTAGGTCTTCAATTCATCCTACATTTTACTTGTGTACATAGTAAGGATCTTACTGTATCTGTTTTTTCTAGGTATAAAGAGCTAGTTGTTTCAACACATTTATTGAAAAAAGTTTGTTTTCACTGAATTCCCCAACCTCAGTTGTGTTCTCCCATGTTGATATCATACCGTTGTAATTACTGTTGCTTTGTAAGTATGGATATATATCAGGGGCAGATCTCTGAATAGCTTCAAAATTGTCTTAATGACTCTTGGATCTTTTAAAAAGCTCTCCCATGTTAATTATAAGATCAGATTGTCTTGTTTCTGAAAAGAACTTTGTTGAGATTTTATTGGAAAATTATTGAATTTATAGACCGATTTAGAAATATTTTAAATCTTTCTATATACGAAATTATCTCATTTATGAGAATGATATATTTCTGTTTATTTGGTCTTTTTCCTTGTCTTTCAGTGAAGCTTTGTGGGTTTTTTGGTAAAAGTATTTAATATCTTTTGTTAGATATACACCAGGTGCCTCATAATTGTTGCTGTTGTAAATTTATCTTTCAAAACTTACATCTTCTAATTGCTGATATTATGATCTTCACTGACCTTGTATGTCAGTCTTATATCCAACAACTTTTATTAGTGTTGATAATTTATATCTGTTTCATTGGATTTTCTATGTAGAGTCATTATCAGAAAATAATTATTACTTCTCTTCCCATCCTTACATTTTTTTTAATGTTTTAATTCCCTGCTTAAGAACTCTACAATAATGTTAAGTCGAGATCATAAAAGCATTTTTCCTGGCTTTAAAGGGAATGTTTTTGTATTTCATCATTAATTATGAATTTTACTACAGGATATTGGTAGATAAATTTTAATCAGTTTATTAAATAGCAATTAAATCTTCTATTGCTTGCTTGCTAAGAAAAATTTGAGTTTTTAAAAACAAGAATGGATATTTTACCAAATTTTTTTCTGAATTTATTGACATAATCAATTTTTCTCTTTTACTCTGTTATTGACATAATCAGTTTTTCTCTTTTACTCTGTTAATATGGTAGTTACATTAATAACATATCTAATGTTAAACTGTCCTTGCACTCCTGAAACAAATCCTTGTCATAATGTGTGTTTTTTTAAGCATTGCTGTATTTACTTTGCTAATAATTTTGTTTAGGGTTTTTTTCTCTTCCAGGAATTGAGATGTATTCATACTTTAATTCCGTTAAATGCATTGTAGAGCTTTTCCTGTTTTTCACCTCTCCTTTCAAGAATTTTTATTGGATTGATATAGTTTATTTTTAGAGATTTGATACATCTCATCTGTAAAACCATTCAGACTTAAACAGGTTTTTTTGTGGCTTTTTATGTGAGGGTGAGGGTAGTAAGGGCTTCCCTTGTGGCTCAGATGGTAAAGAATCTGCCTGCAAAGCATCAGACCCAGGTTTGATCCCTGGGTCAGGAAGATCACTTGGAGAGGGAATGGCTACATTCCTGTATTCTTGCCTGGAGAATTCCATGGACAGAGGAGCCTGGAGTCCATGGGAGAAATAAAGGATGTGGATTTTAAACTATTAATTTATCTTCCTTAATTGTTACAGGTTTACTCAGGTTTTTTATTTGTTTGATTCAGAGTTTATATCATATTTTTCCTAAGAAACTACCCATTTAATCTGAGTTTTCCATATTTTTGGTATCACGTTGCTCATAGTGTTCCTTTAATATCTCTGTTTTACCTTTAGCACTTCTCCTTTTATTTCTAATGTAATTTATTTACTCTTTCTCTCTTTTGTTGTGATCATTCTTGTCAGTCTTATCTATTTTGTAATTAGTTTTAAAACCTGTTTTGTTTTCACTGATCTCAGTTTAGGTGTTTTTCTTTTTTGCTTTGGGATGAACTGTTTTTTTGTAGTTTTCTTCTTTGTTCTTTCATATTGATTAAACACTCTAGCTATGTCCTGGGTTGAAAACATTGATTTTCAAGTCTGAATATCAGAAGCAGAAAAATAGAATCCTCGTGGGGAACAGAGTAGTCCAGGTGGGGAACAGAGTGGTCCCTGTGGGGAAACGTGTGTGGGTTTATTTCTGAGCTTTATATTCTGTTTCATTAATCCATATGTCTGTTCTTCTGCCAATATCATGCTGTTTTGATTACAGTAGTTTTGTAATATTGTCTGAAGTCTGGGTGAGTTATACCTCCTGCTTTGTTTTTTTTTTCTTCAGGATTGCTTTGGCAATTCTGGATCTTTTAGGAGATCCAGAATCTATATCCAAAGTATAAATTTTAGGCTTATTCTGGTTCTGAGAAAAAGTCATAGGTATTTTGATAGGTATTGCATTAAATATATTGATTGCTTTGGGCTGCATGGCCATTTTAACAAATTTAATTTTTGTAATGCAAGAGCATGGAATATCTTCCCATTTCTTTAATTTATCTTCAGTTTCCTTTATTAATGTTTTACAGTTTTCAGCATATAAATCTTTAACCTCCTTGGTGAGGTTTATTCCTAAGTATTTTACTTTTTAATGTGATTTTAAAAGGGACATTTGTTTACGTTCTCTTTCTGATATTTTATTGTTAGTGTAAAGAAATGCAAGAAGTTTCTGTATGTTAATCTTGTACCCTCCTACCTTGCTGTGTTTGTTTATCAGTTCTTGTAGTTTGTGTAGAGAGTCTAGGGTTTACTATGTATCATGTCATACCATCTACATATAATGACAGTTTTACCTCTTCCTACCAATTTGAATACCTTTTCTTTTTCTTGTCTGATTGGTGTTGCTAGAACTTCCAATACTGTGTTGAAGGGAAGTGAGGGTCGGCATCCTTGTCTTGTTCCAAATTTTAGGTGGAAGGCTTTCAGCGTTTCACCATTGAGTATTATATTGGCTGTGTATGTGTCATAGATAGCTTTTAGTATGTTAAAGTATGTTTCCTCTATACTCACTTTTGTAAGGGTTTTAATCATGAAGGGATGTTGAATTTTATCAGATACTTTTTTCTGCATCTATTAAGATGATCATATGATTATTATCTTTTCTTCGGTTTTGATGTGGTAGATCATATTGACTGATTTATGTATGTTGAACCATACTTTTGACCCTGGGATGAATCTTAATTGTTCATGGTATATGATCTTTTTAAGTGTTATTGGATTCAGTTTTCTCATATTTTGTTTGTATGTCTATATTCATCAAAGATACTGCCCATAATTTTTGTTTTTTTGATAGTGTCTTTGTGTGGTTTTGGTATCAGGGTAGTGGTGGCTTCGTAGCCTATCTTTGGAAGTGTTCCTTCCTCTTCAGTCTTCTGGAAGAGTTTGAGAAAAATTAGTGTAAGTTCTTCTTTGTATGGTTGGTAGAATTTGCCTGTGAAACCATCTGGTTCTGGACTTTTGTTTGTAAGGATTTTTTTTTTTTTTTAAATTACAGATTCTGTTTCATTTCTAGTGATTGGTTGGTCTGTTTAAGATCTGTTTCTTCTAGATTCAGTTTTGGAGAGCTGTATGTTTCTACAAAGTTATCCATTTCTTCTAGATTGTCTAATTGTTCATGGTATTATCTTACAGTTTTTTGTATTTTTGTGGTATCAGTTGTGATTTCTCCTCTTTGATTTCTTACTTTATTTGGATCTCCTCTCTTTTTTTCTTGGTGAGCCTGGCGAGAGGTTTGTCAATTTTGTTTACCCTTTCAAAGAACCAGCTGTTAGTTTCATTGTTTTTTTTTTTTTTTTCTAGTTTTTTGAATCTCTATTTATTCCCTCCCTCATCTTTATTACCTCCTTCCTTCTGCTGACCTTAGGTTTTATTTGTTCTTCTTTTTCCAGTTCTTTTAGGTGGTGGATTAGATTGCTTATTTCAACTTTTTTTTTTTCCTTAAGGCCTATATCACTATGAACTTCCCCCTCTGAGAACTTGTTTTACAGATTTTAATGTGCAGTGACTTTATCAGGATAATATAACTGTATAAACTAGATACTTGATTTAGTGAGGAGATTGTAAACATTTAGTGATCACAATTTCAGGGTTTTGTTTTTTTATCTGTGTGACTGGTTAGATTTCCTGTGGCTTTCATTAAGTTTATTATGTTTTTATTTAACATATCACTAACATTTCAAAATTTTAAATAGGTTTACATTGTAATGTTTTCAGATTTAAACAAATTGTAAGCAATTTCAGCTTTAGGTCATTTACTTTAATGTTTTTGTATTCTTTGTCCTCTTAAGGTCACACTAGACCCAAAGTGGAGGAAGCTCTTATTAATGAAGAAGCAATTTTGAACCTCATGGAAAACAGTCAGACTTTTCAGCCTTTGACCCAAAGACTGAGTGAGTCACCAGTTTTCTGTAAGCAACTATTCTGTCATAAATTTTCAGTATGTTAAATCAACAGAAGTGCATATATCAGGTAGTATTTTTTCTTTTATTTGAAGAGGTTAAAGTTGCATGTTGAATAAATTCTTACTCAGTATAAGAATGAAATCTTGCATTGAGAAGTGTAGTTTCTTTTTTTGTTTTCCATACAGCTTTTTCTGTTGAATAGTTGGAAAAGAAAATAATTCTCTTTTTCTTAACTTCACTTTGGTTGGAAGAGAACTATATTGCTTTAAGGAGAAATGTGTTTATTTTGAATTAAAATTCTTCAAAGTTAAGTACATTAATAAAATACCATGATTGATTCTTTCTTAATAAGTCTCAGAAATTTCCCTGGACAACACCTTTCAAGCTATTAATTCTTGACTAGCATAGGATATAATAGTTATTTCTGAGTATCTTTGCATTTCCATAAATGCATTTTCATTAATATTATAAGCCATTTACTAGATTTCATTTCAGTAATTTACTCTAAATTACTGATATCTTTTTCAGAAATGTTTTTAAATTTTCATTGCAAAAAGTGAAATATCATTGAACTTTCTGCATCTTGTTTTGCTTGGGATAATGATTTTATGTTTCTTGCTCACTTTGTTTTTCCATTCTTACTGTATCAAATGAGGTATAGCTTTAAATGTGATCCTCCCCCTCCACAGTATCTTCTCTCTGTTATTTACATTTTCATTTGAGTGGAAGATTAATTCATTGACTAGGGACAATATCAAAATTACTGTACACAGTCATATTTCAAGGACATTTTATATGGAGGTAGGTAACTTTTTTCTTTTTTAAATGAATGACATGACATATATACAAAGAAATGCTCCAAAGACCACATCTAAAAATTAATTTGAAGTTTATAAATAAAATGTTTTATTTCTCTGAGTAAATAAATAGGTTATATGCCTAAATTATATTTTAGTTATAAAAAGACAGTTAAAGAAATTGAAAAAGAGAAAGGTGTATTCTTATTTCATCATACTAAGTGAATAAAATGTATCACCAGCTGATATAATTTTCACTTAGCTAAAGTTGCAAAAAATACAGTCTCAATGTTAGTCAAAGATCTGAGTCAAATATATATAAATTATTTGCTAATATTAACTTTTTAAAAAGTATGTCAGGAAAAATAAACTGCAATCTAGGTTTAAGAAATGGATTTTCGCCAAAATAGCCTCTATAAGCTAATATCTTCAATTTTGCCTTATATTTGGTAGCATGATTGAACTAGTTTCTTCACTGTCAACAAAGAAAACCTGAAACTTTCCCCATTTACTAAACTATTATATTTTACAGAGAAAAAGGTTGTGTACTAGATTGGAACAGCCTCCTTCTTTATGATTTTTTTTTTAGATAATAACTTTAAATGGGATGCAATTCACATATTGTAAAACTAACCTTCTAACTTGTACAGTTCAGTGGTTGTCAGCATTTCATGTAGTTATGCAATCATTTTCACTATCTGATCACAGAACATTTTTATCACTCTAAAAAAGAAACCCCATACCCATTTGTAGTCCCTTCTCTCTTTTCCCTCCTCTCAGCCTCTGGCAACTTCTAATCTGTTTTCTCTTTTGCTAGATTTACCTATATTGGGCATTTCATATAAATGGAATCATATAACCTTTGTTTCTGTATTCTTTTCACTAAGCATAATGTTTTTAAGGTATATATGTTTTCATGTTGAGGTATATATCAGTGCTTCATTTCTTTTTACTACTGAATAATGTATCATATGGATATAAACCATATTTCATTTCTCTGTGCTTCAGTTGATGGATATTTGAGTTGTTCCACTGTTTTGTCTATTGTGAGTAATGCAGCTATGATTATTCATGTATAGGTGTTCGTGTGGACACGTTTTCTCTTCTTTGGGGTATATACCTACGAATGGAATTACTGGGTCTCCTGGTAACTCTGTGTTTAACATTTTAATAAACTGCCAAACTTTTTTCCTCCAGAGCAGCTGCACCATTGTACAGTTTGACCAGCAGTATATGAGGGCTCCAATTTTTTCACATATTGTCAACACTTGTTATTGTCTGTCTTTGATTTTAGCAAACCTAGTGCATATGATGTGATATCTCAGTGGTGGTCTTTAGGAAGTAATGCTGTTAATCACTTTTAAAGCTCTCCTGTGTTTTTCAGTTACAGGTTTTGTTTGGTTATCCTGTGAGCTAAATAAATCTCAAATGAGGGATAAGGTGTTCACATGTTTCAGTTAGCATTAATTCATACATTCATTCTATATTTATTATAATCATTTGTGATTATATTTCATTTAGTGCTCCTCAGCCTTACTTAAGCAGTAAGAGCTTGAGCAGCTTGTTAACATGCAAATTCCTGAGCCTTGCCTCAGAAATTCTAATTCAGTAGATGTGAGATGGTGTCTTAAGAATTTTCTTCTTAATAAGAACACAAAATCATTCTAGTACAGGTGGTCCAAGGGTCGCACTTTGATGGAAGAACTATATCAATACATAAATCTCTGTACCAGCTGCATTCTTTCAGCATGTGCCAGCATATATGATTCTTAATGTTTTATATATAATTGATCTGAATTATTTAGAAAATTTAAGTTATTTGTTGGCGATGCTTTACTTGTTTTGTAGTGGACAGTAGTCCTGATGAGGCTCTGGTACATCTTCTTGCTGGTTTGGAAAATGACGGATATCACAGGGGAAGAAATAGGATGCCATCACCATGTCGTCCCTTTGGAAACAGTAAAAATCCTCAAAATAGCGATGATGAAGAAAATGAACCACAGATTGAAAAAGAAGAAATGGAGCTTAGTTTGGTAATGTCTCAGAGATGGGACAGCAATATTGAAGAACATTGTGCCAAAAAGAGGTAACTTTTAGTTATTTCAGTTCCTTTAATTAATAACTTTCTGTCATTATCAGTGTTCTTTAATCAGAAATTCTTACTGTTATTCATAATAAAAGGCACCTTATAAACTAAATTGACTTAAATCTCTTTTAAATAGTGCCTTGTGTCTAATATGGAATAAACTTCATATTCCAAGTGAAATGAAATTTTGGTACATTTAAAAAGATTAAACCTAACTTTTCCCCCATTATTATTAAGGTATAAGACATATATCACTGTATGAGTTTTTGATGTACAGCATAAAGATTTATGTATATTGTGAAATGATTACCACAGTAGTTTTAGTTACCATCTCGTAGATACAATAAAAAGAAATAGGGGATATGCGTATGGAATGCAGAAGGATGGCACTGATGAACCTATTTGTAAGGAAGCAGTGGAGATGCAGACATAGAGAACAGACTTATGGATACAGTGGAGGAAGGAGAGAGTGGGAGGAATTGAGAGAATAACATGGAAGTCTGCACATTGCCATATGTAAAATAGATAGCAAGTGGGGATTTGCTGTGTGACACAGGGGGCTCCACCCAGTGCTCTGTGACAGCCTAGAGGGGTGGGCTGAGATGGGAGATGGGAGGGGGTTCCGAAGTGGCGATATTTGTAGACCTGTGGGTGATTCATGTTGATGGATGGCAGAGGCCAACACAGTATTGTAAAGCAATTATCCTCTAATACAGAGGAAATGAAACAAAAAATGGGGGATTGTTTCCTTGTAATTTGAACTGTTATGATTTACCCTCTTAACTTTCATATATGTCATACAGTAATGGTAACTATAGTCACTATGTTGTACATTATATTACCTAGTCTTATTTATCTTATAACTGGAAGTTTGTGTCTTTTGACCACCTTGCTTAAATTCATGCTCTCCCCATACACCTAACTTAGAAATCATCTGTTTATATACACAGTATCAATATGTGTGTCCTAAATGGGACAAAATAGAAGTGACTCCTTATCTCAGAAATTGAAAAAAGAAAGCCCACTTTCTGATATTTTGTTGTTAGTTGTATGGAGATGCAACGAATTTCTTTATATTAATTTTGTACCCAGCAACTTTACCACATTCATTGATGAGCTCTAGTAGGTTTTGGTGGTGTCTCTAGGATTTTCTATATGTAGCATCACATCATCTGCATACACTGAGTTTTAATTCTTTTGCAATTTGAATTCTTTTTATTTTTCTTCTCTGATTGTTGTGGCTGAGACTTCCAAAACTATGTTGAATAAAAGTGTCAAGAGTGGGCATCCTTGTCTTGTTCCTGATCTTAGAGGAAATATTTTCAGCTTTTCATCATTGAGTATGATATTAGGTGTGGGTTTGTCATGAATGGCTTGTATTACGTTGAGGTATGTTCCCTCTGGACTAGAACAAACTCTGGAAAATTCTGAAAGCGATGGGAATAACTGACCTGCCTCTTGAGAAATCTCTATGCAGGTCAGGAAGCAACAGTTAGAACTGGACACGGAACAACAGACTGGTTCCAAATAGGAAAAGGAGTACGTCAAGGCTGTATGTTGTCACCCTGCTTATTTGACTTATATGCAGAGTACATCATGAGAAACGCTGGGCTGGAAGAAACACAAGCTGGAATCCAGATTGCCGGGAGAAATATCAATAACCTCAGATATGCAGATGACACCACCCTTATGGCAGAAAGTAAAGAGGAACTCAAAAGCCTCTTGATGAAAGTGAAAGAGGAGAGTGAAGAAGGGTTAAAGCTCAACATTCAGAAAACGAAGATCATGGCATCTGGTCCCAACACTTCATGGCAAACAGATGAGAAAACAGTGACAGGCTATTTTTTCAGTCTCCAAAATCACTTCAGATGATGACTGCAGCCGTGAAATTAAAAGACGCTTACTCCTTGGAAGAAAAGTTATCCTGAACCTAGACAGCGTATTCAAAAGCAGAGATGTTACTTTGCCAACAAAGGTCTGTCTAGTCAAAGCTGTGCTTTTTCCAGAAATCATGTATGGATGTGAGAGTTGGACTGTGAAGAAAGCTGAGCGCTGAAGAATTGATGCTTTTGAACTGTGGTGTTGGAGAAGACTCTTGAGAGTCCCTTGGACTGCAAGGAAATCCAACCAGTCCATCCTAAAGGAAGTCAGTCCTGAATATTCATTGGAAGGACTGATGCTGAAACTGAAACTCCAGTACTTTAGGCACCTGATGCGAAGAACTAACTCATTTGAAAAGACCCTGATGCTGGGAAAGATTGAAGGTGGGAGAAGGGGACGACAGAGGATGAGATGGTTGGATGGCATCACCAACTCAATGGACATAAGTTTGAGTAAACTCTGGGAGCTGGTGATGGACAGGGAGGCCTGGCGTGCTGCAGTCCATGAGGTGGCAAGGAGTCGGACACGACTGAGTGACTAAACTGATGATGTTCCCTCTATGCCCATTTTCTAGAGCTTCTATCATAAATGATATTAATTTTATCAAAAGCTTTTTCTGCATCTGTTGAGATGATCAGATGGTCTTTATTCTTCAATTTGTTAATGTGTTGTATCACATTGACTTGCGAATACTGAAAAATCCTTGCATTCCTGGGGTAAATCCTATTTGAACGTGGTGTATGGTATTCGATGTATTGCTGCAGTCAGTTTGTAAGTATTTTATTGAAGATTTTTGAATCTATTTTTATTAGTAATACTAGCCTGTAATTTTCTTTTTATGTGGTATCCTTGTTCAGTGTTTGTATCATGATCCTGGTGGCCTCATAGAATGAGTTTGAGATGATGGCTATTAGCTAAAACTATTGTGGTAATCATTTCACAATGTATGTAAATCAAACCTTTATGCTGTGCATCAAAAATTCATAATCATTTGTGTCAATTATATCTCAATAATGAAAAAAATAAAGTTAGGTTTAATCTCTTTAAATGTTCCAAAATTTTAAATAGGACCCCAATCTCATATTTAACTTGCCTTTCTGTACATCTCTGTCTGTCGTTAAACTTACCTAGTTTGGGCAGTTTTATTATTTATCTGGAAAGCAAACCACTTTTTTAACTGGTTGGCTTGCTTCTAGTTCTGCTCCCCTGTAATAGGAGTGATAATTATGGTCATTAAGTGAACACTTCATGGGCATTTACAAAGGGAAGCAGAAAATATAAAGACCCTTTATGAGATCAACTCATGCTCTACTGTCTTTATATCTTTTCAAAATATGGTTACTTAGGGAAATGCAATAGTCAATTGAGTGTTAATTTTAGCCAGATGTTTAACAAAGTCCTACATAACATCCTTATAGATAAGAAGAATGGTGGTAGTGACTGATTAGATGGGTTCATAGGGAACTTGCATGATTTTGCATTCAAAAACCACTTAAATGCTTGCTTTGTGCCAAATGTCATGCTTGATTGAATTGAGATTGTCAGAAACATTGGAGATTGATAATTCATTGGATGACAGAATATAGATTCAAAAATATCTTGAAACTGAAAAGATGATGCCTAATAAGGTGTAGGTTTTATTTGTTCAGTCAGTCAGTTTCACAAATATAGACTAGGTAGACCTACGATTCATTCTAGACTTAACAGTTTCTGTGGGGAAGCCATAAATTGTACTTTATTAAGAGCACAGTAAATCTGTAGTGTATGATTGCCAAAGTAGTGAATTTAATTATTGACTACCAGATGTACCTGGGGTAACATTTATTAGTCTGATAGATTTTGGATTTTATTAGTAAAATAATTAGAGTATTTATTTGATGTATTGAAATCTTGCTGTAATACGTTGGGTTGCTTCTTTTCTATTTCAGCAAAGTTTGTTAACTATTCGATATTTTTATTTGATTGATCATGTGGCATTAATGAAGCATTTTTCTTATTTCCATGTGTTTTTCTTTTGTCTTTGTTGTTCTTTCATTGTTTTATTTTGATATTGTCCCTTTGATTCTTACCTTCAATCTATTATTAGCATTTCTTCTACAGTTTCTTAGACTGTACCTGGTTTAGCTATTTAAATTTTCATGCCCATATTAGGTAGATATGCATTCAAATATGTAACATTCTTGTAAAATCACCATCTTCTTATTCCCAGTAGTGCCAACATGTTTAAAATAATAGGCCTCATTTATCCCGTAATGATTTAATGTTCATGTATTCATTGACTGGATCATTTCTGTGAAAATCACCCTGAGGTTAACCTTGGAAAAATATCTTGAACATTTATAAAAGCATATTAGAGAAAGATTGATAGAAGTATAGTATCTAGAATGGGAGTCGTTTAATTTCTGCTCATATATTGGATATTATATTCTGCCCCAAGTACCATATTTTAAGCATACTGAAAAAGTAGAGAAGGAACACTAGAAGGATTTGTGAGCACTGTCACTTTTAAAGAACAGTGGAAAGAATAGATAATGTTTACTCTAATTAGAAAAGAATTATGAAACGAATGATAAAAATCCCTTCGAATATTTTAAAAGTTATCATGTGGAACATGGCATAGATATGCTACATATGACTACACAGGACAAAGGCAGAAATGAAGATTTTTGTATAATTTAGGAAGAAAATTATTAACAGTTTGAGCCATTAATAATTGTTATTTGGAAAAGGTTTAATGAAAAATTATTCTACATATAATAAAGTAAAATTTTCAAGACAAGTGAACGAAAAAGGTGTGGGTAGAAGGTAAGTTTGTCCATCCAGATGGAAGGGAAAATACCAAGCTATGATCTAGTGAAAAATGTAAATTGGTAGGAGGTAGAACTTAAGGAGAGTATCCATCTGGACTTCACAGTCCATCTGCATTCCTCAGTAACCCTGATTTTATAGCTCCTGCTGGGAGTGACTCAATACCTGTACTGCTTCCTAGCCTATCTATCTGACCCCTTTTATTTTCTCTTTCAGCCCTGACCTGAATACCCCCTTGCCTGTCTTTTTGTTTTTTCCAATCATAATGTAGTAATTGTGTATCTATGGAGACTTCTTAGAATATCCCAAGATGCCACCTTTTAGAAATTACTCACCTAAGCTGTTATATGTGTATATTTAATGAAAAGATTAAGGGGACAATATAAGGAAGAACATAACTAGATATGGTAATCCAGGATATTGTGGAGCTGTGAATATAGGAATGATGGTATCTTCTAGCTTACATGAAAGGGATTATAAAGTCTATTTACAGTAACTTTTGAAAGGGCATGATACCAACGCAAAGTGAATCTGCTTTTCTTTTTAAAGTTTTAATTTTCAGATCTGCTTTGTTCAGTTTTACTATTATAGTGTCAAATTAGGCAAATTATTTGAGTCTGAGATGCTTTTTTCTAATGCTCATACTCACTGATTAATCTTAATATTCCCTAGATCACTGTGCAGAAATACCCATAGAAGCTCAACAGAAGAAGATGATTCATCTTCAGAAGAAGAAATGGAATGGAATAATAACAGTTTGCTTCTAGCCAATCTTGCGATACCTCAGTTAGATGGAACTGCAGATGAAAATAGTGGTAAGTAAATTAATCTGCTGTGAGCATTTTGTTATTTAGGGGCTGGAAATATATTTGATTTTGAAAAATATAATCATACACTCTACATAGTTGGCTAAGTGAGACTATGACAATACTGTTAGATTTTGTCCTTCTCAAAGATGTTTTCTTTTGAGAGAATGTAGATAAAGTATGTCTTTTCTTATTTCTAAGAGGATAGCTTTTATCAATCATTGATTAGGGCTTTATAAACTTTAATCAGTTTATTGTAACATTTAAGCACAGAAAACTATAAGAAATACGCTTAGCTTATTTAAAGTGATAATGCACAAAAAGAGTGATAATGCAAAGGTGTGTGTTATTTTATGGAAACTTTCCATGGCAATGAGATTTTTCCCCTTATTCTCTCAAAAAGCATGAATATTGATACCATCTGTTTTTAATCAAAGGCATATGTGTTTAAAATAATGACTAATAGTCAAATGTAACTAACTCTTGATTATTCAGATTGAGATATCATCTTAATGATAAAAACGACCTTTCTGTTGAGTTAACTATTTTAAACGTACAAATGTAATTTCATATAATTTCTTTCATGGTGATAGCATCATGATATAGGAAAATATTTTAAAAATTAGAAGAGTTGAAGTTAAGCAAATTCTTTTTTCCCACATTTCAGACAATCCACTGAACAATGAAAATTCTAGAACCCACTCTTCTGTGATTGCAACAAGCAAGCTATCAGTAAAACCTTCCATCTTTCACAAAGATGCTGCTACATTAGAACCCCCATCTTCTGCTAAGATTACCTGTCAGTGTAAACACACAAGTGCCCTTTCTTCCCATGTTTTGAACAAGGAAGATTTAATTGAAGACCTTTCAGAGCCAAGCAAACTAGAGAAAAGTCTAGATCATTCAGTCACTTCTTTTACAAATGAAAGCACTTACTCTATGAAATATCCTGGATCTTTAAGCAGTTCTGTCCATTCAGAAAACTCTCATAAAGAGAGTGGTAAGAAAGATGTCCTCCCAGTATCTTCCTGTGAAAGTAGTACTTTTGATTATGAAGACAATATTCCACCTGTTACAAGACAAATACCAAGTAGAAAGTATACAAACATTAGAAAAATTGATAAGGATGCTCCTTTTCTACATATGAGCCGTCACACTAATGAAAGTACATTGGGCAAAACTTCTTTCACCTTTTCTGACTTAAATCATTCAAAGAGTAAATTATCCTCTGAAGGAAATGAAAAAGGAAACAGCACAGCTCTGAATAGTTTATTCCCTTCATCATTAAGTGAAAATTGTGAATTGCTGTCTTGCTCAGGGGAAAATAGAACTATGATGCATTCTCTTGATAGCATTGCTGATGAAAGTGGACTAAATAAACTTAAAATTAGATATGAAGAATTTCAAGAACATAAAACAGAAAAACCAAGCCTCAGCCAGCAAGCAGCACATTATATGTTTTTTCCGAGTGTTGTTCTCTCTAATTGTCTCAGTAGGCCCCAAAAGCTCTCTCCTGTCACATATAAACTACAACCTGGCAATAAACAGTCCCGGTTAAAAATGAATAAAAAGAAGCTTGCAGGTCATCAAGAGACTCCTACCAAAACTGCTGAGACTGGATCCTCAAAAGATAATTGTATACAAAATAATCCTTGTAATAGTAATAATTCTGAGAAAGATAATGTATTGGCTAGCGATTTAATTAAGGTCACTCGTGGAACTTTTGAAAATAAAACATCTACAGACAGTTTTGTAGACTGTCACTTTGGAGAAGGAACCTTAGAAACTGAGCAGTCCTTTGGATTGTATGGAAATAAATATACCCTTAGAGCCAAACGCAAGGTAAATTATGAGAATGAAGATAGTGAGTCAAGTTTTGTAACACACAACTCAAAAATTAGCCTACCTCATCCCATGGAAATTGGTGAAAGCTTAGATGGAACTCTCAAATCTCGAAAACGCAGAAAAATGTCTAAAAAGTTGCCCCCTGTCATCATAAAGTACATTATTATTAATAGGTTTAGAGGGAGGAAAAATATGCTTGTGAAACTAGGAAAAATAGACTCTAAAGAAAAACAAGTAATATTAACAGAGGAAAAAATGGAATTGTATAAAAAACTTGCACCTTTGAAGGATTTTTGGCCAAAAGTTCCTGACTCCCCTGCAACCAAATATCCCATTTATCCATTAACACCAAAGAAAAGTCACAGAAGAAAATCAAAACATAAGTCTGCTAAGAAAAAAACTGGTAAACAACAAAGGACAAATAGTGAAAATATTAGAAGAACTTTGTCTTTCAGGAAAAAACGGTCACATGCTATTCTTTCTCCTCCCTCACCATCTTATAATGCTGAAACCGAAGACTGTGACTCAAATTATAGTGATGTTATGTCTAAACTAGGTTTTCTTTCTGAGAGAAGCACAAGTCCCATAAACTCTTCTCCACCTCGCTGCTGGTCTCCCACAGATCCTAGAGCTGAAGAAATTATGGCTGCTGCCGATAAAGAAGCAATGCTTTTTAAGGGTCCTAACGTATATAATAGTAAGACTGTTAATTCCCGTATAGGAAAAAATAGCCGAGCAAGAATGCAGGTTAAGAAGTCAAAAACAAAGCTTGTTAATCCTTCTACAGTTTCTAAGAAAAGGAACAAACGAAATCAGACAAATAAACTAGTGGATGATGGAAAAAAGAAACCAAGAGCAAAACAGAAACAAAAAACAAATGAGAAAAGTACACCGAGAAAGCACATAACACTAAAGGATGACAAACTAAAATCCCAAGCTGGCACTGAAGCTAAGTTTGTGCTGAAGCATCAGAATGTGCCTGAGGCCTCAGATAATTCTGGAGGCTCTCAACTACTTTTTAAACAGAAAGATATGTCATTAAGGGGCTCTGCTATAGATCATCCTCTTTCTGCTCCTGTCCCCACTGGAATTCATGCACAACAGAATTTATCTGGCTGCTTCTCTTCTTTCCTAGAAAGCAAGAAACCTGTAGATTTGCAGGCCTTCCCCAGTTCACGAGATGATTTGAATTCTTCTGTTTGTAGTTCTTCAGGACCTGGAATCTCAAAAATTAATGTTCAGCGGTCTCATTGTCAAAATAGTATGTTTACTCTAAAAGAATCAAGCTTGATTCAAAAAAACATATTTGACCTTTCAAACCATTTGTCTCAGGTAGCACAGAATACACAGATGTCTTCTGGTATAATGTCTCCAAAGATAGAAGAGAATGCAAATATACAAAAAAGCTATTTGTCATCTCTTGGAAGGTTAAATGAATATCGTAATTCCCTAGAATCAAAGCCAGACCAGACGTACGCCCCTAATTTTTTGCATTGCAAAGATAGTCAGCAGCAGATTGTGTGCATGGCAGAACGTTCAAAGCACAGTGAAACTTGTTCTCCAGGAAATGCAGCTTCAGAGGAAAGTCAAATGCCTAATAATTGCTTTGTAACTTCTTTGAGAAGCCCAATCAAACAAATAGCTTGGGAGCAAAAACAAAGGGGTTTTATTTTAGACATGTCAAACTTTAAACCTGAAAGGGTAAAGCAAAAGCCATTGTCAGAAGCGGTTTCACAAACCAAAGCACTTTCTCAATGTAGGAATCGAAATGTGTCAGCACCTTCAGCCTTTGGTGAAGGACAGTCTGGACTGGCAGTTCTAAAAGAATTGTTGCAGAAAAGACAACAGAAAGCACAAAATGCAAATAGTATACAAGACCCGTTATCTAATAAACAGCAGCCAGACAAAAATATCTCTGTTTCCCTTGAGCATAACAAATCAGTTAAACGAACACGATCAGTAACATCTCCAAGAAAACCTCGAACTCCCAGAAGTACAAAACCTAAAGAAAAAATTCCCAAACTTCTTAAAGTAGACACTCTAAATTTACAAAACTCTGGCCAATTGGATAACTCCCTATCAGATGATAGTCCCATCTTCTTTTCAGATCCAGGTTTTGAAAGTTGTTATTCACTTGAAGATAGCTTGTCCCCTGAACATAATTATAATTTTGATATTAATACAATAGGTCAAACTGGATTTTGTAGTTTTTATTCTGGAAGTCAGTTTGTCCCAGCTGATCAGAATTTGCCTCAGAAGTTTCTAAGTGATGCAGTTCAGGATCTTTTCCCAGGACAAACTGTAGAAAAAACTGAGTTTTTAAGTCATGATAACCAGAAATGTGATGAAGACAAACATCATGCCTCAGACTCAACCGCATGGATTCGATCTGGTACTCTAAGTCCTGAACTGTTTGAGAAATCAGCCATAGATAGCAATGAGAATCATCGCAGCAATCAGTGGAAAAGTACCTTTCATCCTCTAACATCTCGGTCCAATTCAATTATGGAGACTTTCTGTATCCAGCAGTCAGAGAACTGTCTAAATGAAAAATCCAGATTAAATAGGAGTTCAATAAGCAAAGAAGTGTTTCTTAGCCTCTCACAGCCGGGCAGTTCAGACTGGCTTCAAAGTCATACCAGAAAAGAAATGGGGCAGTCTCTTGATGGAGTCAATACTTCTTTTACTACAATACTATCCTCCCCTGATGGTGAACTTGTAGATGCAGCCTCTGAAGATTTAGAATTGTATGTTTCAAGAAACACTGATGTGTTGACACCAACTCCGGATAGTTCGCCAAGGTCTACCAGCTCTCCCTCGCAATCTAAAAACGGCAGTTTTACCCCTCGAACTGCTCACATTCTGAAACCACTTATGTCCCCACCAAGTAGGGAAGAAATTATGGCAACTTTGTTGGATCATGACCTTTCAGAAACCATTTACCAAGAACCATTTTGCAGTAATCCTTCTGATGTACCAGAAAAGCCCAGGTAATCAAAATTCTTTTTCCCCTTGGGTCACTCTGAATCATTATAATGTATGTAACAAAATTTGATAACTGACTACTACTTTCTCTGTGATACTTTATTTGTAAGTATATCATTATGAAAACAATTTTGTAATTATGGACATATTAAAAGAATTCACAAACTGGGTGGATGGTTGTACCCAGAGAAATTTATTTAAGTTGATCAGTGTTGGTCTTGAATCTGTTATTTTGCACTGCATCAACATTAAAGGATTAGAGACTGTCTATCACACGATGCCAAGAAGGACATCATAATACTTTTATAGTATCATTTTAAAGATGGTATTTATTTCTAAAGTGGTAAGCTTTCATAATTTTAAGAAGGAACTTTTTTTTTAATGTTTGAAAATAAGCATACATATATTTTAAATACTCTTAGAATATTTCTCTAAATGAAGATTATTTTAAGTTGTTTCTGTTACATACACTGTCTCTTCATATTGCCAGCATCTTCATTCATATTGTTACTGTTGTTTGTACATTTATTAGGGGTACAAGATGGACTTTGATTCCCTTCATCTCTTCTTTTAAGAATCTTTTCAGAAAAGTGATAAACAGAGAGACAGATCCGTGCACACACACAGCCAGTAGCAAAAGGTGAAGGTTTATAAATAGACCACAGCCCTGGCCTATTTATAAACCAGTAGTTAAGTAGGTATCCTGTCCTGCCTGCATCACCAAGGTAGAACATAGCTGATAAGAGCTAAATTGGGGGACAAGGCTTAATCCAGGAAGTTTAAGGGATAGCTTTTGGCTCTGCCTCTGTGTCTTTGATCCTGTTTACCTATAATCAGTTGCAGAGAGAGGCAGTTCATTTCAGCCATCAAGTCAGAAGCAGAGCAGAATTGCCAGGACTGCTGAGGCAGACCCTACTTAATCTAAATGATGGAAAGAGATAGGATGTGCCAGCAAAGGCAAGAGGCCACACTGCATGTATGCACTGACCTTGAGCAGCCCTGTGTTCCTTACCCTACTGACACAGTGAATGCCAAGCTTTTTACCCAGCAGATGAGCAGTAATTTCTGCAAGAGTCCATTTAAGAAAGGGGTAAGAAAAAGTGATCAGAAATACAGAGTAGAAGTTCCCTCCTCTATGGATTTGAAGTGAAAGTTAGAAAATCCCTCACCCTCCCTCACCCGCGCACTGCCTGGCACGTAGTTTTGCTGTTCTTTTGTGCCTCGTACCCACACTTGTTTTTTTTTTAACATGAATGGAACTCTTTATTTTACTGTCAGAATATATGAACGTATATTCCTTAGCCATTAATTTCCATCATTTTGGGGACTTTGACTTTACCAGTAGTGATTATGGTATATTTTTTCATCTGTATTTTGTTCCTTAGCCTTGCACATCTTCTTAGTTCTTAGTTAACTTATCATGTCCTAGTCATTTACTCTATTACTATTAATTGTTGTCCAACTTTGGTGCTTGTTCTGCAGCTGAAATAAAAGGATATGATAGTCATTATATTTGAAATTTGTACCCTATACAGAGTTTTTTAATTAAAAACTATGTATTCACTGTAGAAAAGTTAGGAAAAGAAGAAATAAAAATGATACCATTTCTCTACCTAGTAACAACCATTATTAATATTTTATAAAGTTTTCATTTTTAAGTATAGTTTTTATTTTGTTTTATTGATGTGTTCTTACTGTAGTCACAATATTATGTTGAAACTGATTCACTCACCATTATAATGTAAACATTTGCCAAATTTATGAGTGTCTTGAAACATCATTTTAAATGACTGCATAATATTCTATCACGTGCATATTACTAGACAGAAACATTGTTCTCTGTTTGGCTACTATAGAGAATTATGTGATACCTTCATCATAAAGCATTTTTTGTATTTTGGAGTCTTTACTTAAAACTCTCAAAATAGGATGACTGAAAAATTTAAAGCTCTTGATATATATTACAGCATGAGTTGTAGCAGTTGGCATGCTGCTGACAATATCCAAGAAAGCTGAACTTACCACACCTCAGCAATTTTTGCTTACCTTTTACTTCATTGTGATCTCTGTATTATTAATATTAGAGTTGGGTATAGTCACATATGTGTATTCATTTCCTTCGATAACAGTAATTCTCCTAATTTTTCATAAAGCTGCAAGGTAGGTGCAGGGAACGTGCTAGTCCTGATTATGGAGTTAACTAGTAAGAGGTAGAATCTTTCCACATACAGGGGGAAAGGAAATGTGGTAACTCTGGTGCTGTTCCTGCAGCTCCAATCAAAAATTGAGAATTCAGTTCATTGAGTTTTATCTAGAAAGTGACCAGGTCATTTGGGAAATCATGCCCTACAAGAAGTAATTGAAGAAACTAAGAGTGATCTTCATACTCATGAAAGAAATACCATGAAGAAGAAAACGCAATATTATGTTGCTGCAGAAGGCATAAATACATGACCTATGGATATGTTAGAGAACGAAATTTAGCTTAATACTTACAGTAACTATTAGAAACTAAGCCAGGTTTCCTTTTAAGTAGTGATTCTTCACATACATTAGTAGCGTTTAACCTTTGTGCACCCTGCCAACTGCTAAGTTCTTACGTTAGTATTAACCTTTTTCATGTAAAGGGGAGAAAGAATTACGGTAGTTTACATCAATTGTGAGTGACTTTTGTAATGTTTGAGGGAATTTGGCAGGGTATAAAGACTTGTTTGAATTGACAGGCTTTGCTAGACTGCTGCATAGAGAGTAGAGAATGTATAAAGAGGTTATAGATAAAATCTGGGGTATAGTCTCTGATGATAAATTCTTGCAGCATTTTTATTCTTATATGGTGACAGTGGAAAGTTATTTAAGAGGAATAGAGGAAAGGAATCGGATGTGTCTGTACCATCTCCTTGAAAAGAAGACTTCACTGGACATTTTCTTTCTCTGGTATTGATGATACCTTCCAAAGGAGGTTAATTTAGTAGTCATATACCTGTTAGAAAAAGCATATTGAGACTAAAGATAGAATGTACCTGCATAAAATATATGTTTGTGGAGGTTGGGGCATAGGATTTGGAAAGGGAAGAAAGAAATAGGCATTTTTAAAACTCCAAAAAGAACTTTTAAAAATCTCTAAGTTAAGGAGCTAAATATTTTGGTAATTTTTCTTTGAGACAAAACAGTTGTTCTAAAATATGTTGTTTATAGGGAGATCGGTGGACGGCTTCTCATGGTAGAAACTCGACTTCCAAATGATCTGGCTGAGTTTGAGGGAGACTTTTCTTTGGAAGGACTTCGTCTATGGAAAACAGCCTTCTCAGCAATGACTCAAAATCCAAGACCTGGGTCACCCCCTCGCAATGGCCAAGCAGTTGTCAATAAAGGATCAAGTAATAACCGTAAAGTGGCTGAAGATAAAAAAATTGTGATCATGCCTTGCAAATGTGCCCCAAGTCGACAACTGGTTCAGGCATGGCTTCAAGCCAAAGAAGAATATGAACGTTCCAAGAAACTGTCTAAAACGGAGCCAACTGGAGTTGTAAAATCTGCTGAAGACTTCAGCTCTTCAGTTAATCCAGATGACAGACCTGTAGCGCCTCCAAAAACGGATACAACTCCACATACACTCCCCACTACAGCACATACCAAGGAAGATGTTGACAATTCTCAGATTGCTTTACAAGCGCCAACCACAGAATGCCATCAGACTGCAAGTGAAAGTCAGACGCTGCCACTAGTTGCTTCTGCAGGTGATGCTGAGAAAGATCAGGATGATGACGATGACTATTATATTAGTTATAGCTCTCCTGATTCTCCAGCAATTCCCCCTTGGCAACAGGCAACATCCCCAGGCTCCAAAACATTAAATGGAGATGACAGACCCTCATCACCAGTAGAAGACCTACATTCTCTGACTATTGAGAACTTATTAAAGCCCGTAAAAGATGGTGTACAGAAGAGCCCCTGCGCTGAGCCCCAGGAGCCTCTAGTGATATCCCCAATTAATGTTAGGACAAGAACTGAGATACGTGAATCACTTTGCCTTCATAGTACACCAATCATACAGAGAAAACTCCTAGAAAGGCTTCCTGAGGCAACTGGCCTTAGCCCTTTGTCAACAGGTAAGTTTAGAAATAACAGAAAGTCACTATAGAGCTCTTCAGATACCAGAAATGAAAGCAGCATTGACTATGTAATGAAAATCAGAGCTTTTTAAATGTAATTTTAGCTCAGCTAATGAGAGGTTATTGTTATTTTATCATATCTTAGATATCATCACATGATAACTTTTTTATCTTTCTGCTGTGGAATATAATCACATCTGTTTCCATCCTTTCTTCTTGCCTTCTGGGTAAAATGTAGGAGCCCTCTCAGAAACCTTATCTTCTTCTCAACCTAATTTTTCCTACTGGCTTTGATATATATCCAGATATTTCCCTCCCTGTAAAATAGAAAACCAAACACCTGTCTTGACCTTCCATCTTTTAGCCTCGACCCTTTTTCCTCTCATTTAAAGCCAAATTTCTTAAAAGATCTCTCTAATTTGACAGCTCTATTGTTTTACATCCTACTCATTTGTCAGCCCACTCTAAACTGGATTCTGCCCCATCAATTCACCAGTATGGATCTTGTGAAGATTCTCTGTAATCTTCATGTAGCTAAAGCCAGTGGATGTTTTTCAGTCTTTCTATCACATGCGCTCCAAGCAGCCATTGTTCTTAGGACCACACCTTCCTTCTTGGAGCTTCTTCTCCCTTTGGCTTTACCCCAGCTCCTCTGTTTCTTCCCAGTTGCTTTCCTTTGAAGTTTACCTCACATTCTCAGCTATTACCTAAATATTGTAGATTATTAAGGCTTAGCCTTAAGCTTTCTTTACTCTGTGTTCTCTCAATGACCTAGTTCCTGCCCACCGAATTGATAATTCACAAATTTAAATTTCCAATTCATAATTCTCTTTTAAGCTTCAGAAAGCTATATGCAGCTACCTTTGGCATTTCTACTTGAATGCTCAAAAGCATCACAAGGTCAGTATTTTTTAAACTTAGTTTATGATCTCGTTGCATCCATTCACTACCAGTCGCCTAGCGCACTTTATACACACGCATACATGCCCACACATTGAAAACTATTCCGTATTTGAAAGGATACCACGAGTTCTTCTGTCACTGAGTTATACAGGTCAGAAATCGTGGTCTTATTTATAATATCACCTGATTCCCTCACTGCCCATCCTGTGGTTTTCACACTTCTTTGTTTCCTAAATTACCCAAAACCCTCTACCTCTGTCTCTGGTACTACCAAGCCCTCATCTCTCACCTGGGCTTCTACCCTAGCCTTCTTATTCACCCTTAACAATTTCCAGGTTTTTTTTTTTTGGTAATCAGGGAAAATTCCCACTCTTTTCCTAGTTAATTTCTATTCTTTCTTTGGATTTTAGCTCAAAAAAGCTCTATTTCCCTGACTAGATAAAATTTCTCAGTTATCTTCTGCTTTGTTGTACTTACCCCAGTTACAATTTTACTTTTCTATATGTATTTGATCAATGTCTAATTCTCTCTCTAGACCTCACAAAGGTACAAGATTATTTTTTTCTTCATCTTCATAAATACTTGATAAGTCAGTGAATAAATGGATTAAATGATTCCCTAGGGTAATAACTGAGGAATAAGATCTAAATGTTTTTATTTAATAGTACAAATATTAAAAGTTATTTTAGTGTGGGAATCACAGGTTGGAATCAGTTTCATTTTTAAATTGTGAAATCTTTGTGAAGAATTTATAGGACAGTACTCATGAATGGTACCTAAGAGTTGGAACAACAAAAATTAAAAAAAAAAACACAGAAGCAGGCAGTGTTGATTTGTATGTTAAATATAAAATTTGTTTCTGCAGAACCAAAAACCCAGAAATTGCGTCATAAGAAAGGAAGAAATACTGACGCTCTTAGAAGAGTACTCTTAACACAAGCAAAGGTAATTATGCTAAACATATTTAAAGATCAGTGGAAGATCCATTCTTATTCTTGGATTTCAGTGAGATAATTGATAACTTTGTGTCTCAATTTTTTAATAATTTTATTATATTTTTGCATCATTTATTTACATGTCTTTGAGACAACAAGAAATTGCCTAATTAAAAAAATTTTTTTTTGTTGTTGGGATCTAAAAGATTCTTATATGTAAATACAAATATTACAGAGAAAGTGAATATGATAGCCAAAATGTGGATTATGAGGATACAAATACATTAACTGATTACTGGCAAAATCAGAACAATCCAATGACAGCAGAGCTCAAGTAAGTGATTTTTGATCCCACCAAAAGTATATCCTTTTTCTTGGTTTATTACTTTTTTCTCAAATATAGCATTATTGATTTTTCAGTTCATTTTGCTAAATATCAAAGGAAAGCAACATTATTTATTACCAAAACTCTGAAAAATCATAAATGTCTTTATTCACATACTAAAAATTGTTGTAATGCTTAACTGGAAATACATGGTTATGTGAAAAAAAAAGTATGCATTAGACATGTATCCTTAGAAATATATGATAGAGATCACTTCTGTATTGGCCACTTCTCGTAAATATCATTAATTACATAAAATATATTTTAGTATTTCTATTTTGAGATTACAAATGCTTTTTAAAACTATCATTTTTAAATCAGTATTGAATTAAAAGTCATATATTAAAAACAAGTATGAGTATACTATGAACATAAATCAACACTTTCAGGAAAATGATTAATGGATTTGGAAACAGAATATATATTTTTTTATTAAAAAAAATAGATTCTATTCTTTCTAACCCCTTGAAAATTATACTTTAGTTTATCTTTCAGATACATGTTGTATTAGGGTAAAATACAAACCCACAGTTTTAAATCTTTTATATATTTTAGCCAGACTACTTGCTTGCTTGCTTGTCATATTTCCAAGAAAGGTCAAGATAAATGTCCATGTGGTGCAAATGTCAACTCTCTACAAAGCTATTATTTTCTGTATTTGGGGTTTGTAAACTCAAGAATCAATATATGGTTGACTTACAGATTTTATCAGATATTTCTACACATACCCAGTTCTGGTATCTTGAGTTACTAGCCTGAAAAAAATGCAAATAAAATACTTAAGTTTCTTCTTTTACTTAAGGAGATGGTACTAGTTTATCATGTATTACTAAATGCATAAAGTTATCTAAGCAGAAATAAGTAATCAAAAGAAAGGAAATGATTGCTCATTATTTTTTTCTGGCTCTGTGTTTTTTTTAATAGAATCAATTTGCAGCAGTAAATACCCCAAAGAAAGAAACTTCTCAGATTGATGGACCATCCTTAAACAATACTTACGGTTTCAAAGTCAGCATACAAAACTTACAGGAGGCAAAAGCTTTACACGAGGTAAAACTGCAACAGCAAGGACACATACACGCTTTAACTTGTATGTTTTATTCTATGGTACAAGTACAGAAAGTTTTCACAGAGGACTACATTAAATTCTATACCTATTTATTTTTATCTTGTTCTTGTTATCATTATTTTATGTATTTGTATGAAACAGAAACTTTTAAAGTAGTCATCAGTTATTGAGACTGCTTTGTGGTTTCACAATTTTCTCAAACCTTATACCTGAAATTTTTAAAAAGAAGCTAAAATTTAGAAAACGTTTCTCAGCTATTTGAAACTCTGTGTATTACTCTGGGATTGTTATGTTACCATGTTATATCACATCCCAAATGTGATACCTACTTGTATTTTCTGTTTGGTTGACTTAGTAGATTATTGCTTGTACAATTCATTTGTTCATGTAATCTTTATAACCCAGTTATCTTCACAGCACAAACCATATGCAAAGACTAGGAAGCTATCTTGAAAAAAATGTACATTCTTACTGGAGAATATGTATGAATGGTTCACTGTAAATTTATCTGTATTCACTGTAATTTATCTGTTTACTGTAAATATTTCTGTAAAGAAGACACAACTCAGAACATGTCTGATTGGCGCAGAGGTGAAATTAGAATATATTTTCATTGTTTATGTGTGTGCTGTCGGAATGGTAGCTACTAACATCGTGGTTATTGAGGATTTTAAGTTTGGCTTACATATCTAGGAATGAAATTTTAGATTTCATTTAAGTAATTTATTTCCATTACAGCTTTTCAAGCCTCACTGAGATGTGCCATAAATGTAAAATGCATACTGATTTCAAAGACTTAATTGGAAAAAAGAATATGAAATACCTTATTAGTAATTTTTATATTGATTACATGTTGAATGGGTAGTTTTGATATATTGATTACATGAAAATATTTTAAAATTAATTTAACCTATTCTTACCTTTTTTAGTGTGAGTACTGGAAAATTTTAAATTATGAGTGTGACTTTCATATTTCTTTTGGTCAGTACTGGTTTATACAGTTGTTTTATGTCTTTGCCCTTATAGTGGAGAATATGATTTTTTTGGTTGGGTTTTTGGTCTCCAGTAGGTTCTGTCTTCTGAGAATTAGATGAGTTGACTAAGAAAACTTTAAATATTGTCCTCATTTTTACCCTAACTTTGATCTAAGATTTTTACTTTTTTAGAATTAGATCAGAACATAGTCTACCTAATAGTTTATTTGCACATTTCTTCATTCAGCAGCATTCATTTAGTTCCTGTTTTATATCTGATTCTATACTATCCCCTGAAGCTCAGATAAATTAAGTAACAAGCTCAGAAATGTTTATCTTATCAAGTACATATCCAAAATTCAAAAATTAAAATACTTTGTAAAAAATATTTATTAAAGCAAATGTGATAGACCTTAACAAAAAGACTTGTTGCATTTGATTTTTTTCTGTTATTATCTGAAAAACATATTTTCCTTCTTATACTGTTGTTTTATTCTATGTAACCCTATTTCAGAATCTTGGGCATTCTTGAAGTTAAAATCTTTTTGAAGGTCTGGCAAGTTGCTCGTAGCTTCCTCACATGCTTTTTGAGTCTCAAGGCACAGTCCAAATAGCCACCTGGTGGTCAGATAGGGAATGCACCAAAAAAAAAAAAAAAAAACCCTACTGTTCTCTATTCCTTTTACTAGGAAATTGTGCTCCAAGCATTTTTCCTCTTTTCCATTACCCTGGGCTAATCTCTCTTTCTCTCTTCTACATATAAAGTACTCAGTGCAGAAAAAGAGGTTTGTATTCCCTTTTCTTACCCCCTTCTTTACTGATCACACTCAGTAAATATCTCCCCATCTCATCATTCCATATGTTAGCTTAAAAAAAATACCCCTAAGAACTATAATGCATTTTATATTGAGGAGTGAAAAGGCAAAATTGGAGTGTGAAATTTGGCCTATTGTATAAATAAATCAACCTCCAGAACTCTTTTGGCCCAAAATTGTCTTCAGTCTTCTCCGGAGTTTTTCCACATGTTCCTTCTTTTCTAATTAAACTGATTTTTCATTTTGTTTATGTTTACGGAGGTTTCCATTTCACAATTTTTAGAGATTTGTTTTATTCCATATGCCTTATACATGCATAATTAGTGTTCTTTATATTTTAAAAATACTTAATAAATTTACTGATGAATGCATGCACTATTACATGTACATGGTAAAAAACTTCAAGACAAAAATATTTACATTGAAAAGTAAGCTGCTCTACCACATGAATTCCCTTCCCCAAAAACAATAAACAGTTTTGTGTTTTTTGTCTCTTTGCAGACATTTTCTATGCATGTGCCTAACATTTTTTATATATGTGGAAGCATATTACACTCATTTATTCCATTTATCACTATTATGGTGATCTTTCCATATTAGGACATACAGATCTGACTCATTCTTTTCAAATTGTTAAAGATTACAGAGTATTCATTCTGTGTAGCATTTATGTATGCCACCTAATTTATTGGCAGTAACCAGTTCCAAACTGATAGATATTTAGTTTTTTGTTGTTTATAACTTATAAAAACTGAAAACAGTATCATCTTAGTAAGTGCACTTTGTACATATATTTTGGCCACATAGTATATCTACTGGATACATGTTCAAGAGTAGGTATGCTAGATTGAAGGACATGTCTTGTTTTTAATTGAAATAGCTGATTTACAATATTATATGTTTCAGGTATATAGTGATTCAATATTTTTATAGATGGTACGTCATTTAAAGTTATTATAAAATAATCACTGTATTTCCTTGTGCTGTACAATATATGCTTGTTGTTTATTTATTTTATACATAATATTTTGTATCTCTTAATTCTCTATCCCATCATGACCTTCCCCCCTTCTTTTCCCAGTGGTAACCACTAATTTGTTCTGTCCTTATAAAATTTTGATTGATATTATTTAGTTGTCCTCCAGAGATACCTACTAAATTCTACTCCCATCCCTAAGGAGAATTTCTGCATTTACATTTCAACAGATGGCATGCACAATAAACACAAAATATAGATCCTTTATTAAACTAAGGTGATCTGAATAATTGCAGTATTGTAACAGTAGTCTCCTGTTTTCCATTGCCAGATATATGTATATCACTGGTACAGTAATGGCTATAATTCCAGCTGTAATCATGAATCCAATCTATATCTTTTTTTCTTATCCAGAGTTTACTCTGGATAAGAGAACTGTCTTAGAGAACTAAGTAAGGATTACTGTTAAGTGTTTTTATTAGCATAGGAAGTTAAGTGTAAAAAGCAAAAATATGACATTTTTTGGATTACATGTCAAAGAGAAAATGTGCATGGTCAAAAACCTGGCTGTTGTATAGTTGACATCTTACAATTCTTATGTATATGAAAGTCTAAGTAACTCTCAGAGAATTAACAAGTAGGAGTTTGAAACTAAAAAGTAGAACTCTTTTGAGTTTAAAGTACAGGTAGAACAATAGTTAACTGAATGGGAAGTAAAAAGTAACAGACTTTAGTTTGAATGTACCTTTTGTCCTAGTCATTCTTTATCAAATAGAAATTGAGAAAATTGAGAGGCACTGCATGTACTCTAGAGAGAGAGTTTTTAAAAGAAAAACATGAATTGATTTAATCTCATCTTAGAACTAAAAACCTAGTTTTAATTTGTGGAATGTTGAATTGTGAATGTGTCCTATATAGCCATTTTTCTCTAATTTTACACGTTTATTTTCTCAGGGCCTTAGTGAAACATATTACTTTCAACTTGTTTCAAAAAAATGCTTAAAACCATGGTATTTATTTCCTTTTATAGATACAGAATCTTACCCTAATCAGTGTGGAATTACATGCTCGAACTAGACGAGACTTAGAACCAGATCCTGAATTTGACCCAATCTGTGCTCTGTTCTACTGCATCTCATCTGACACTCCACTACCGGATACAGACAAAACAGAACTCACAGGTGTAATAGTGATTGATAAAGACAAGACGGTGTCTAGTCAAGGTACTGGTCATTTTATTAATTTTATACCTACGTTCCCTAGGAAGTACGTAGGCTTCCTTGGTGTCTCAGACGGTAAAGAATCTGCCTATAGTGCAGGAGGTCTGGGTTTGATCCCTGGATCAGGAAGATCCCCTGGAGAAGGAAATGGCAACCCACTCCAGTATTCTTGCCTGGAGAATTCCATGGACCGAGGAGCCTGGCAGACTACAGTCCAAGGGGTCCCAAAAAGTTGGATACGACTGAGAGACTAACACTTTCACCAGAGGAAGAACCTTGTATTGGGGCAGTTTCTTTGCTCAGGGTCTAAAACAAGCATAAAGAATTCCTCTCTACGTTATGGTTAGGAACTCCCTCAAATAGTACTGTTTTGTTGATTATGCATCTATGAGTTTCCTACCATGCACATCTTACAATCTGTTACTGTATCAGATTAAAATAACTGATTCCCTGGTGTTAAACAGAACTTTGAATACTAGGATACATTCACCTTGGCTTTGATGTATATTGTTTTAGCTATTGCTTTATTCAGTTTGCCAGTGTTATATTAGGATGCATGCACCTATATTCATGAAAAATTCTGGGATTTAATTTTCATTTCTTATATTGTGCTCATAAAACTTTGGTAATAGTTTTACTAGCTTTAAAAAAAGAACTTCTCTCTAAATGTTTGCTGCGGTGGGAATAGGAGGTGTTGTATATAATTTCGTCTTAGATTCATTATTCTTGAATTATTGTTAGAAGTCAGAAGCAGTACAATATAAAGAGCTTAATAAAATTTCCAATTAGCATATCTAATTTGATCTAAATATTATATGAAATACTAATTGTTACTGTTGAATTCAAATGATTGTGTATCTATAGGTTGGGTAGACAGTCTTCCTTATATATACATGCTGGTATTTTGCTGCTAATACAGAATTTTTCTTTGCTTTAAGAAGTTAAGTTATGGACTTTCCTGGTGGTCCAGTGATTAAGACTCCACCCTTCCAGTGCAGGGAGTACAGGTTTGATCCCTGGTCAAGTAACTAAGATCCCACATGCCATGCAGTGTGGCCAAAAAAAATTTTTTTTTTTAAGTTACTACTGTAGGTTAATGGTTTGCAAACTACATAAGGTGTATTCCAATTTTGTTGATATTTCTTCATAAATACATATACTTTCTAAGTTCAGAGGTTCTTCTTATAGGATACCACATAAGGCATTTTATAAAATACCAAGTGTTCTTTGACAGTTTTAAATAGTAATATCTGAATTCAGTCAATTAAGGAGGAAGGTTTAACAAAACAAAACTGTTCAGGAATTTGCAGTTTAATCAGTGATATGCTTGAGCTGGTTTGTACCAGCTCATGAGCCAGTTGCTAAATTTTCATGAAATTTTTGAAGTAGTTGATGTCACATTGGTAGTTTGAATTTAGCCATGGTCAGAATTTCTCATGTCTTAGAAATAAGCAAGCAGTACAAATTAGGGCTCCCCCCACCCCCGCCATGGAATGGTGCTTGTAAACATTCTCCAGCACACCACTAATTAAAATATTCTCTACTAAGCAAAGCTCTTCCTATAAAAAGAAATAAAGTAATAAAATTTATTTTGGGGAGACATGTTATCTAGGGAATTTTGTGAATGTAGACTTTTCAGGAAAATAGCTGAAAATACATAAAATTTGAATTTTTAGTTGCATATTGTACTAGAAAACTTTTAAGAAAAATTTCAGGGAACAATTATGTGTTTACTCTGGGGAAGCTGTCTTATTTTAAAATATTCTAGCTGTATAATTTTACTCAAAAGTCAGATAATATTACTTAACACAATTATATATAATAAACATTTTGTTTATTTCTTAGATATCAGATATCAGACCCCATTACTTATTAGATCTGGAATCACAGGACTACAAGTTACCTATGCTGCTGATGAGAAGGCACTTTTTCAAGAAATTGCAAATATAATAAAGAGGTATTGTTTTTATTTTCTGATTTTTCCAGCTTTTTTTCCAGTCCTTTTGTGCTGTTGCTGAGTAATGTAGGTGAAGGTAAAAAAGAGAAAGTGAGTCCCTTCCTGTGGCCCTTTAAAGAAAAGTTTACTCTCATCTCCAATCACCATCATCATTTCCATCAGATTAGGTTTAATAAAAAGAATATTCTATTCTCAGGGCTGAGGGGCCAGTGAAAGACAAATACTAGCTTAGCTTCTAGCTTTTTCCAGATAGATTTTAGCATTTTTCTGTGGTGATGAAGTAACTATAAAGTTGAATTGTATCATTGATTAAATAGAGTTCTACCCTAGGAACCACCATTTCAATACTTTTTTACTTTTTTTTTTTTTTTAAGAAAATGTTTTCTGAGTTCTAAACAAATCCGTTTTTCCAAAATTTTGGATTATAATCTGTTCATAAATCTAGGACTATCTAATACATACCCTTTTGTGTACATAATTTCTTAAAAATCTCTTTTGACCATTTGATGTTGGCTTTGATACTTGATAATAGAATCTTGCCAAAATTTATGAAAATGATGTTTTACCAAAGCTATTTTAATTTTAAAATAAAACAATTAAGTGGATCTCTTGCATCTTCTCAAGAGTATAACCCTTAGTAGCCATGTGTTTCACTTTTCTAGAAACGTAAAACTTCTGTCTATTGCTAGGTTTAGGTTTTTAAATGCCTAAAAGCAGGCTGGAAAATAACTCTTCGGATTCTGATGTATGGATAAAAGCTGTCCTTGAGCATGTTGTTACACTCAACCCTTTCTGTTTTGCTTTGGAGAACTTTTTCTTGTAAAAGTGAGATGATATATTGTATTAAAGATCAGTGATGATATTTTACTGACTCAACATCTGATTTAATCCCAAATGGGTTAACACAATCCATCTTGAATATTAGAACCTAGAGGGGTATGATGAGGTGGGAGGGAGCTTCAAAAGATATGGGCTGATTCAAAAGATACCTATGGCTGATTCATGTTGATGTATGGCAGAAACCAATACAATATTGTAAACCAATTATCCTTCAATTAAAAAGAATCTTTTAAGAAAGAAAATTAGAACACCAGAAAACATTTTCAAATAAACAAAATTAGATGTCAGAGCATCAAAAAAATTTTTTTAAATGATATACTACTCCCCACCACTCTAGGGAGGAAAAAAGAGGAATGTATTTTTACTATTTATAGCACTGGTGATTGGATGGATTCCCATCCATTTGAGTCTTACCATTGTCAGTCCTATCTTTCATCTTCTCACACAGCTTGTCAGGTGTGAGAAGATACTGAGATGTCAGGTACTTTCAGAGCTCCAAGCAAGCAGCTTAGTGAAAGGAACATGAAAGAGTTTTAGTCAAATACCATTTTATGGGCCAATGCATATCCAATAGTGTCCCTGGGCTTTGTAGGCTTGTGTTCTGCTTGTTAGGTATATTCCTAGCAATAGGATTACCTGCCAACATTGAGAATCTTGTCAGTTATTTGCAAGTGTAGTAACTTTCTTAAATGTCCATAACATGAATTATACTAGTTGTTAAGAAAAGTGCAGTAAAGAAAATAAAATTAACTTCTGGTTCTTACTCTACATCACATGGCTACTAGAAAGAGAAGAATAATAATTAAATATTAGCATTTCAGTTCTGTAATGTTGTTTATGTATTACTCCAAACAACCCCCTTAAAGGTTATTTCCTTCTTAAACCTCATTTGTTGAGTACCTACTTAACACAGGCTTTGCTAAGAGCGTAGGCTTGGGAGTCAGCCATCTCTGTCTTTTTGTCTTTGTCTTGAACAAGTTGCTTATCTCTCTAAACTTTAATTTCCTCATCTGTAAAATGGGTAATAGGTATTAGAATTAAGTGCGATAAAGCACATAAAACTCTTAACCTGGTCAGTACTTAAATATTAACTCTGTAAAATACAGTGCTAGGTGCTGAATATAAAACTGAATTAAATACAGATGCTAGTCTCAAAGAGGTTTATCTTCTTTATTTTTTCATTCTTAATATTTACTTTCTCAGGTGGCGAATATGTAAAGTCATGTAAAGTGCTATTAAACAAGTAAAACCAGATCCACCATATTCTTTTCGCAGACATTTTTTATCTTTCTCTATTTCCTTGAACTATTACTCACACATTTCCCTAGCCTCCCTAACTTAAACAGTTTGAGTCCCACCTTTTTCTTTTCCCTAGTCCATGCCTTAGTCCCTCCTATCTATTTAACCTCAGAATTAGTTTTCAAGATCATTCCTTCTCCTCTCCCGATGCTCACTGCCACTCCCCAAGTTAGAGCTCTTTCACCTCTCACCTGTACAGGTCTTAGTGTTATCTACAATATAAGTTGTGAAGCAACTTTTTTCTGCCTAAGCAAATAAAATCCTTTTCATGTTTCTGGTGCTTCCATTTTCTCCACAATTTTGTTCTTCACTACTAATTGCATTTACTCAACCTTGTTCTTTGTGTAACTTTCAGAAACCTGGTAGAGTGAATAAAATTTACAAAAATTAAAGAACAAGTCATTAAGATTTTGTTACTGTCACCAAATATTTTCACAGAAGAAATATGGAATCCTTGGAACTTTGAACTTGAAACAGATATCTTATCAGCTTTGAGAGTCTTGTAAGACCGAACAACCTTTGGGTCAAAACATAAATATACATGATCGATCTGAAAATGTTGAAATGACACAGGTTTTCTAAAAGAACCAAACCTTTAATAAATCTATTAAGAGAAGCATTAAGGGTAACTTTTTGTTTTTTTCAGCAGTCATCTCTGAGCAGTAGTAGTTTACAAGAGACACTTGTTAACTGAGAAAAAATTTTCATAGCTATTAAAAAATAAGTGTATTTAGTCAATCTATTAACCATTTACCACAACAAAGCAAGTTGCTGATTGGAAAGATAATTCTTAAAATAATAAGATGTTACATGAGTCAAAAGAAATTCAGATGAAGAAATTGGAAGAACTGTGTAACAGTTATAATAGAAGAGCTCTGTAATAATTTGGCATCCTCTTCATGCTTAGAAATGTATATGATAGGTACTCCAGCAACCTTCCAAAGTCTTCTCTTAAGTTCAGAATGCTTGTTGTCGTTTAGCCGCTAAGTCGTGTCTGACTCTTTGCAACCCCATGGACTGCAGCATGCCAGCCTTCTCTGTCCTTGATTGTCTCCCAGAGTTTGCTCAGATTCATGTCCATTGAGTCTGCAGTGCTATCTAACCGTCTCATCCTCTGCCGTCCCCTTCTCCTATTGCCTTCAATCTTTCCCAGCATCAGGGTTTTTTCCAATGAGTCGGCTCTTCACATCAGGTAGCCAAAGTATTGGAACTTTAGCAACAGCCCTTACAGTGAATGTTCAGGGTTGATGTCCTTTAGGATTGACTGGTTTGATCTCCAGTAGTATGAAATTTCAACGTTCAGAGTTAACTGTGACCAAATTGCAATGCCTGTTCTAAATGAGAAGTGTTAAAGCTGTCAGCTGCGGGTTCCTTTGTGTGTGTATGGGAATCCTTCACATTTCCTATCCTTGATGATCTTTAGAGACGCTTGACACTTCTGCCCAAGTTTTTCAAGTTTAGACATTACATAATTTTATAGGGAGATACACTCATCATACAGCTAGTTCATCTTTGCTCTGAGAAGAGATTGACATTAATGGAAGAGTTGATGAAGTTGCTATCAACAAAAAGATGTGTTAAGATACTGGATATTATTATAGAAGACTAATGAGCAGGAATGGTTTTGGGAGACTTTTTTTAAGGCTCTAGGCTAGGACCTTTCTGGACTTCCTTTTAAAGAATCAGTCTACACTTAACCTCTGATCTCTGAGCCTGAGTCTTAGCCACATTGTTGCATAATACTTTGCCTTCTTTAGCTTCTCTACACTTATGTTGTAATCCCACTCTTTGTTCCAGAATTACCAGCCACATTGCACTTTCTACCAAGAAAACACTTTTATAGGTTGGGGAAAAGATCCATTTGGCTGTTGTATTAAATTAATAAGTTTTATTAAGTTAAGTGGTTTTCTCAGAAATTTCTGTCCTTTTTATATAGAGGAAAGTGTATGTTATCTTTTTCTCCTAACAAGTTTGAAGGCTACTTTGTAAGTTGTAGTGTAATAATGGGTCGAAAGCAGATCACCAGATATTGAAATTTACATTAGGGAATGTATTTTATAGGGCCCTTAATGAACAGGAAAAATGAAAAGAATATTATTGCAGAGGTTCAAACCTAGTTCTTTCGACATCAGCCACTAAATCCTTCAGGATTAAAAATAAGGAGACATAAATGTGATACTCTTATTTTTGTTGTCAAAGTACAAGCTAAGGTAATTAAATACCCTTTTAATGAAAATGTCTATGGAAGAATAACAGAATATTAGAAAATGGTTCTAAACATAGATCTGATCTGTCCATGATGCAATGAAGTACCATAGATCTGATCTGTGCAACAATTGCAGAGTAGCAAATACTGCTTACGTTAGTAGACTGAGATAGTCTTATACTATAGATGTTGGATGATACTTGAATGTTAAATGATATAATCTGGGCAGGTTGGTCATTCCATAATTCAGAATGACTTTGAAGGCAGTTATGTGAAACCCAGCTTTACAAATTTTTGTGATCTTTCACTCTGCTTTTTGGCTTTTATAAATACAACAATCAGGGGCTTCCCTGATAGCTCAGCTGGTAAAGAATTTGCCTGCAATGCAGGAGACACCGGTTTGATACCTGTGTTGGAAAGTTCCCCTGGAGAAGGGGTATGCTACCCACTCCAGTATTCTTGGGCTTCACTGGTGGCTCAAACAATAAAGAATCCTCCTGCAATGCAGGAGACCTGGGTCCAATCCCTGGGTTGGGAAGATCCCCTGGAGGATGGCATGGCAACCCACTCCAGTATTCTTGCCTGGAGAATCCCCATGGACAGAGGAGCCTAGCGGGCTACAGTCCATGGGGTCGCGAAGAGTCAGACGTGACTGACTGACTAAGCACAGCACAGCACAACAATCAAAGTAATTTAGAGCTTCTGATTTGATAGCATTGCAGTATTTTTTGCTCATAAGTTTTTGTTCTCCACTTAAGACTGTAATCAGTTCTTGTCTTGCCCACACAGTTTTCCTATGAAAGTAAATCTTCATGCTATTTTTTTGTGTTCTATAATCAAACTTTTTTTTATGGTGGTCACTGTGAAAGTCCTCAGAAGTACAAATGGCTCCTTCTGAGTTAAACGCAGATTGTCCGTTCAGTCTACCAGTGCAACCGTGTGACCACAGCGAGCATGTTTTTCGCTTAAGTTTTTGCTGTTTAGCTTCCCCACATTAATCTCACCCCTATTAATATTTCATTCTTCCATTAATCACCTTCCTCTTAAGTTTAGAGGCAAACTTGTCGTCGTCGAGGCCTTTCTTTATATGAGGACAAAGTCTTTACTAAAATTGGAGCGAAAAGGAAGAAGTTTCGATTTTTTTCTCAGCATTACAACTGTTTAAGGACAGTAGAGCATAGAGGGGTAGAAAGTGACAACAGAATGACCTGGGAGATCATTTTCAAAATACAGTATCCACACATGCCCTCATACTTCACCCCACCCCTACCCACAATATATCTCAATTTTACCCTCATTCATGTATTTAACTGGTAATGCTTGCCTCCCACCCCAATTTTTAGCAGGGTGGCTCAGACGGTAAAGCATTTGTCTACCATGCGGGAGACCCGGGTTCGATCCCTGGGTTGCGAAGATCCCCTGGAGAAGGAAATGGCAATCCACTCCAGGACTATTGCCTGGAAAATCTCATGGACAGAGGAGCCTGGCAGGCTACAGCCCATGGGGTCACAAAGAGTCGGACATGACTGAGCGACTTCACTTCACTTCACTTGCCAAGTCATATCAAGTAAACACCTAAGTAGAAACTACTTTTGCTTCACAAAAGTAGCTTCAAACTTAGAACTCTAAATGCCCCATTCCTTCCTATATAGAAATTCTATAGGTAAACACTATATCACCCTTTTCCACCTCAGAAAATATAATAAAAAATAGATTTTTAATTTTGTAATTTGTTTAATGAAGAAGCAATTCTTCTGTTTAAAGGTTTAATTTTTTCATTTCTTCTTCAGGTATGATCCTGATATTCTTCTAGGATATGAGATTCAGATGCATTCTTGGGGCTACCTCTTACAGAGGGCTGCTGCACTAAGTGTTGACTTATGCCAGATGATCTCTCGGGTGCCAGGTAGGACACTGTGAATGTTTTTTTGTTGAGCTACAGAGCAAATTACAAATAAATAAAGACAAGATTATTGTTTTAGCCTAATTTGTGTAAGTTCTAAATATTGTAAATTTTGTAAGTAAAAATGTAAATTGTGTAAGAATTGTGTAAGTTCTAGATATTATCATAACTATTATATAAAAATTTGAAAATCAAGAAAAGTGAAAGAAAAATGCTGTAATCACTACTATAGATACCGTTAGTATATCTTTCAGTCATTTTTCATATACATACATAGGTCTTTTTAGAACATTAGGTCTTTTGGGCTTCCCTACTGGCTCAGTGATAAAGAATCTGTGTGTCAGTGCAGGCAACACAGGTTCGATTCCTGGGTTAGGAAGATCCCCTGGAGAAGGAAATGGCAACTTGCTCCAATATTCTTTTCCTGGGAAATCCCATGGACAGGGAAGCCTGGCGGGCTACAGGTCATGAGGTCACAAAAGAGTGGGATACAACTTAGTGACTGAAAAACGACAAAAAAAATACAGGTCTTTATTTTTTTATGTAACTTTAATCATACATATATCCCATTTTTACCCAGCATTTTAACGTAAGTATTTTTCTGCTTTATGAGATAGTCTTTATAAGCATTATGAAGTACAAAACATTTCTTTGACTTGGCATACCATAATTTTATTTTATTTGTCTGTTTCTATGTTTTATCTATTTGGTGAGGAAGGAGGAGATGGTAGAGAAACACTAACTGTTGTTGTTTTTGGGGGGTGTGTCAGGCTAAAAAATTACCCACTTACCCACTCCAGTGTTCTTGCCTGGAGAATCCCAGGGACGGCAGAGCCTGGTGGGCTGCAGTCTATGGGGTCACACAGAGTCAGACACGACTGAAGTGACTTAGCAGCAGTAGCACTAGCAAGCTAAGAAATTAGATGAATTTTGAAGTCTATTCCTCAAAAGTGTTATTCTAATTGAAGAGGGAGACAATAACATTCATACCAAAATTAGGTTTTTTTAAGCATTTTTAAAATTATGTTTTCTTTATAGTTACCAAATTTTTAATAACTTTGTTTTAAAGCACCCCCCCACGCCCCCCCTCCCCCCCAAGTCTGACTAGGACAAAGTAGCATATAGTTCAAGAGGCTTAAAGGTCAAATACAAAATTAGTAAAACCAATCAAGATACCTCCTGAAAGGGTTATAAAGTCAACAAAACATCCAAAGTGTTGATAAATAGAAAGAGAAGGGTTGAAGCTAGAAGATTCAAGGACAGCAAATATTTTGAGCTTTGCAAAATCTTAGGATAAAAAGATAGCTGCTTTTAGCTTTTCATGGAATTAACTTTTTGTAGCTTCTGTGTCCCTTGAGCGAAAAATAGTGATACATTTCAGTTTTTACATCATTTCATCTGAACAGTGAGGATAGGCAGCATGAGTGTTCAGTGCACTTACTAGTTATTTAATTTGTAGCAAGGTATATGACTTCAGAATAATGAATGAAACTTCCTGTCCTTTTAGAACATTGCTGAAACCATTTATGAGGTGGCATGAAACCGTAGAAAGGGCATGATTTAAGGAAGCATAGTAAAGAGTACTAGTGGTAAAGAGTTCATTCTGCAGAAAGACTACCTGGGTTCAATTCCTGGCCGACAGGATTTGGATGTCCAACAGGATAGGTTACTTAACCTATCGATACTTCAGTTTGTTCATCTGTAAAATGGGGATGTAATGGAACTTATCTCATAGGGTGATTGTAAAATACTGAGAACAGTGCCTGAGGACGTAATAAACATTATGTAGGTGTTAAATTGAAATCTTTTTTTAAACTGATTTATAATATAGTGTTAGTTTCATGTAGTAGAGCGCAGGAAATTATACCCATTATCTTGTAATAAACTATAATGGAATAAAATCTGCAAACATACTAAATCACTATGCTATACACTTGAAAAAACCTTTTAAGCATTATGTCTCTAAAATAAAGCAGAGTGGTAGGTGTGTCTACATGGTCTTTATAATCAACTAACCCAGGTTTAGAATACTAGTTTTTGTTACTACATGACCTGGGGCAAGATAAAACATTTCTGAGTAGAAAGTATAATTTTTATTTTGCACTATAGTACAAACATAATAAAGTAGCTGTATTAAAATAAAATAATGTTAGTTCTTGCACTCAACAGACATTCAAGTACCGTTGTTGTTGTTGTTCAGTTGCTAAGTCGTGTCTGACTCTTTGCGACCCCATGGACTTGGCAGCACTCCAGGCTTCCTCGTCCTTCACTGTCTCCTGGAGTTTGCTCAAACTCATGTCCATTGAGTCGATGAATATACTTACTATTCCAGAGCCTCTAATCAACAACGTTCATTTATACCCAGTGTTATATACTAGAAACACATTTTGATTTCTACTCTAGATATAATCATCACTTAGAAAGTAAACTCAGAAGTCTATATGCTATAAGAGGTACTCTTCAACTAGTTCTCTATATATGGTTAATAGAATTTCATCCTCAACACGAACATCATTAATTGATGTCAACAAATTTTCAGAGAATTGTTTAGGTTAAAAATTCTACCATTTTTTTGCAAGAGATGACAAGTGTCATAATAAATGTTTTTCATCCAAACACCAAAGAATGATGTGATATTAGGTAGTCATAAAAATAGCACCAGTAATTATCATTTTTAAAGAGAAAAGGATTTATTTTAAAAATACATGTGTATATATATGTTTTATTGTTAAAAATATGTACAGTTTTCAGATACATTTATTTCGCAAAATTCTTTTGTAACTTAAAGAGGACAGAAAAACCTATCAAAATAATGACTATTCTCTTAACTCTAATACAAAATAGACTGTGAATTACATTTAATCCTTATACTTCATCTTCATTTTTGTTATTCTCATTTTCTTATGGTTCGCTTGGAAATTTGATTTCTTTGAGTCCTGATGCAGTCTGTATTCATTTCTATAGATGACAAAACTGAGAATAGATTTGCAGCCGAAAGAGATGAGTATGGATCAGATACAATGAGTGAGATAAATATTGTTGGCCGAATTACACTAAATCTTTGGAGAATCATGAGAAATGAGGTAAGGTACTTTACAGTTCCAGAAGCTCCTTTTTATCTTTATTTCTTTGTATCTCCCTGTGGCACTCAGCTATTTCTAACTCTGTTATTGTTTTCTTTAATCTTTATATTTGTTTTTAATATATTCTTTATTTAAAATAATTTATATTTTCTATTTAAAAAAACAGAAGAGTTTGTAAAGTGAAAGTGAAATCCCCTTGTTCTTTCTAGGACACCTCAACAACAGTTGCACCACCCAGATACAATTTATAGCTGAATGGATATCTTATTTTTTTAATGTTACTTTGGATTTAAATTTTATTTTATTTTTAAAATATACTATTAATAGTTTTCACTGTCCTGTATAACTTTAATATAGAATTATTGCTATTCCCTGTAGACTCTGAATCCTCAGTAACAAAGTAGCCCTTAATAGTGCTCATGATATACTTGTTGACTGAGTGAATGAAAGAATAAATGACTCTTCCCCCAAAGGATTTTATTTAGAGGACTTCCAGATATCAACTTAATCCAGGCTTTTCAAGAATTTGCAAAGTAGGTTGGAAACAGATCAGTTTCAACAAATATTGAACTGATTCAGTTCAACAGCTGTTACAGAACGCCATCTCTAGTGCACAGATCTGGGCAGATCTGTTTTATGTTTAGATCAAGTTAAGTTTTATATAAAAGTAAGATTAAGGGTATAGTTGTTTCCTCTGTTTTAGCAGTCTCTGTTGCTGCTTGAGCTTTGCTCTAGTTGCAGCGAGCAGGGGTTACTCTTGATTGTGGCATGCAGGTTTCTCGTGGTGGCGTTTCCTTGTGGAGCACAGGCTCAGTAGTTGTGGTGCATGGAATTAGTTGCTCCACGGCATGTGGGTTCTCCTCAGGTCAGGGATCAAACCCATGACTCCTGCATTGGCAGGCAGATTCTTTACTACTGACCCACAAGGGAAGCCCCTGCTTCAGTTTTCTCTCTGAAATAAGAAGCACTGTTTTTAGCTGAGAGTGACCAGTTGGAGGGGCTCTTTGGGTTTGAAGAGAAAAGTGTCATCTAGGGGAATTTGAGAGTGGTTAATTAAGAAAATATAGAAACTAGGCATTGACTACCCAATTGAGATTTGCATCAGGAAAGTAAAGTGATAACCTGCCAACTGTGTTCAGATTCACAGATACAAGTGCAGAGTAACAGAGGTTTAGATTTCATCACAGCTTGCAGGCAAAGAATTATGGCTTTACTAAAATTGAATTAATTACAAAGGAAGCAAGAGGGGTCAGAGAACCAAATGTTAGTGTGAGGTTAGGATTATGGTAATTGACTGTGAAATAGAGCTAGGTTAGGAGCAAAGAGGTCAAGGCACCAAGGGTAGTAAACCAGAAGGAGACAGTGTTAAGAGGATGGGTTGCATGAAATTATGGAGAGGATACAATTACTGGTAATCACAGGTCTCAGAGTATGATCATTGGATTGGTTAAGGTAATACAGAGGCACTGATGTGATTTTATCTCAGAGACTTGTCTCCTGATAGTGGTGTAGAAGGGCAGAAGACCAGAGGTAAGGAAACCAGTAAGAACATTATTGTAGTACCTCAAATGAAAGTTCACAGTGATATGAGGATTTAGAGTATGCAAGAATTGGATGTACAAAAATATGAAGAGGAAGATGTGTTGAGAATGATTATCAGGGTTCTGACATGGATGGTTTAAGATCATGTTTAGATGGGAAACTGAAGATTAAGAATAATGAACATGAGATATCAGTCATATATCCACGTAAATATACTCAGCAGACATTTAAGTAGGAAAGTCCCAATTATGGGGTAGAGTCTGGATGAGAGGTACAGCCTTGGAAGTCACATTAGAGTGTGGATGAGATCACCGAGAAGTAAATGGAGAGAGCCAGCTGGGTTGATGCAAGCACAACGTTTTTGTGAATGAAAACATTTTGAGAAACAGAGGAATCAGATGCTAAGGAGGAGTAGTCAGATAATAAGTTCTCTGAGGACAGAGAGCATGTTTGAAATGAGTGTGGGGGCGGGCAGTGATGTGTATGTATACACATATCTCCCATATATATGGTTTTGATAGACCATCTGTCACTGACCCTACAGGCATATAAGAGCCAAATGAGACATAAATGATATATATATTTAGAGGAAAGACAGATCACTGTTGAGTCTTGGTGCAGAGTGAGGAGTGAGTGGGAAGTACAGAGATGTGGCTGCTGTCAAAGAACACTATGGGAGATAGACTTGTCACCAATAATTAGTGTGTAGTAGGGTGTAGAGTAAGCAGCTGTAACGGAAGAATACAACCTAGCAGTGAAGAACGATGGAATATTGCCACACTGAACAGCTCTTGAATCTCAAAGGTAATTTTGACCAAAAGAAACCAGATAAATAATAGTACATGTTAAATGTTCCCATTTAAAGTATGGAAATATGAAGTTTTAAAATGAACAAGCCTAGTCTATAACTTTGGTGAGTACTGAGTGGGAAAGGGCACAAGGCAGCCTTCCAGTGCCCTAGAAATTTCTTCATCTATGTGGTGATTACATGGATGTATACATACATTAAAATTCATGGGTTCACTATAAATTTGTGTTCATTTTAGTTCAGTCGCTCAGTCTTGTCTGACTCTTGGTGACGCCATGGACTGCAGCACGCCAGGCCTCCCTGTCCATCACCAACTCCCAGAGCTTACTCAAACTCATGTCCATTGAGTCAGTGATACCATCCAACCATCTCATCCTCTGTCGTCCCCTTCTCCTCCCACCTTCAATCTTTCCCAGCATCAGGGTCTTTTCCAATGAGTCAGCTCTTGGCATCAGGTGGCCAAAGTATTGGAGTTTCAGCTTCCGCATCAGCCCTTCCAGTGAATATTCAGGACTGATTTCCTTTAGGATGGACTGGTTGGATCTCCTTGCAGTCCAAGGGACTCTCAAGAGTCTTCTCCAACATCACAGTTCAAAAGCATCAATTCTGTGGCGCTCAGCTTTTTTTTATACTCCAACTCTTACATCCATACGTGACTACTGGAAAAACCATAGCCTTGACTAGACGACCTTTGTTGGCCAAGTAATGTCTCTGCTTTTTAATCTGCTGTCTAGGTTGGCCGTAACTTTTCTTCCAAGGAGCAAGCGTCTTTTAATTTCATGGCTGCAGTCACTATCTGCAGTGATTTTTGAGCCCCCAAAAGTAAAGTCTGTCACTCTTTCCGTTGTTTCCCCATCTGTTTGCCATGAAGTGATGGGACCGGATGCCATGATCTTCGTTTTCTGAATGTTGAGCTTTAAGCCAACTTTTTCACTCTCCTCTTTAACTTTCATCAAGAGGCTCTTTAGTTCTTCTTCACTTTCTGGCATAAGGGTGGTGTCATCTGCATATCTGAGGTTATTGATATTTCTCCTGGCAATCTTGATTCCCGCTGTGCTTCATCCAGCCTGGCATTTCTGTATAAAGTTTATGTCAATCAGAACTTTTAATTGAAGACTCTGGGGAAGTGAGGAACAACTGAGAGAGTAAGGTGATAGGATAATAGGGCCCAAGCACTTCCTCATTGTCTCCTTCCTCTTTGTCCCTTTCCTCTTTATTTCCTGGCTCCCCTGCAGTGATTCTCTGATTGCCTCTCCCCATTCTGAGGAATTTGTTTCTGAAGTGACTAACCATTGTATATTGCACATTGACTCTATGAATGGAAAAGTGTAACCATACCTCTTATCAGCCGATTCTTTTATCAGTAAATAGAGGGCCACGGACTACAACACTTTCTTCCTTTATTTTAGTTCTAGCTTTGATCTGTTGTACATAGTACATTATTCCAATGTTTAACTCACTTAGATTGCCTTCTAAAACAAATAACAAACTCCTAATTCTTACTTTTAGATTCATATGTCAACTTGTGGAGTAAACCACTCTAAAGATTAAAACATTCCACATATCTTAATTTTAGACTTCATGTTTTCTTTCCTTTAATTTTACTTATAGCTGGGATTATAACTGAGCATTTTTATACTTTTGTGACACTAATAAGACCCAAAGTAGAGTGGGTGCTATAAGGTTATAATATTTTAGCCTTAATCCAATTTATGAAATAAACTATTTTATCTATTTTAATCTATTTGAAATAAAATCAACTCAGAACATAGGTCTGCCATCTGCCTCAGGTATTACAGACCAATTTCTAAAATTTTATTTAAGTGTATTTTGAGATCACAGAATCTCCCAGTTAATCCTTATAGATCAACTTATTACATGGGAGACTTCAAGTCTTCCCATAATGAAAGAGCTGCAAGGTGATCTTTGCTGGAGAGATTTTTTACTTGTTATAATGATGATGTATACTCTAACAGAAGTATTGGTTTGGTCTGAAGTGCTAAACTCTGTATTAGGTAATCATATAACTACCTGAGGTCAGATATTTGGTTCCATTTTCTATGAAACTAAATAGAAAAAATTTTAAAACTAAATTAAAATATTCATTAACATGTACAAGAGTCATTCAAGTATAGGGATTTGATAATGAGTTATTCATTTATTTTTGAGGGAAGTACTCCAGGGCAATATCAATTTTTGTAAAAATGGTAGCAATTTACTTCCAAGATAATGTGTTATTACCTGTTTTATACTGGTGACTTCATAATAAATAGGCTCATCCCAAAGTTTAAAAGTCTGTGTATCCAAGTGTAAGTTACATACACACACTCCATGAGATATGCCACATTTTGGTGCTGTTTTTCTGGAGATTGATATAAATTGTAGATAAAGTGAGACCAGTTTGGGTCACTGGACTGAGATGAGCTTAACATTCAGTCTCTGTTTTGTACTTGTTGGATTGTAGAGGTAGAAAAGAAAGTATCTAAAGATTATTATATACAGATGTGAAGTGCTATTTGAACTGTTCCTCACAACCCCAAGCTGCCCTAAGAATGGTGACTGCTGATTCCTTAATTTTCATTTACAGTGAAATAACTGTCTAGATTGCTGTGTCTTGTAGGTATTTATGAGAGATCATCTAGCTAGAGGTATGTTTTTATGAATTTGGACCCTTTTCCAGTATTCTTTTCCCAGTAACACAGCTTTCACTTACATATTTAGAAGATAAAGAAACATTTCTGCTATTTCTTTTTAATCTTTTGCTTTGAGGATGAAGTTAAGTGACCTTATAATGTCCATGTATTGGGTCTTAGTTCTGATGTAATTCTTGTGAGCAGGATGAATGCCTGCCTTTAATTAGGTAACTCATTCTTGAATCTGTGGGAGCATGTTAATCAGCCTGTCATCCAGGACCAGAAAGTAAGTATGGGAAGAACAAAAAATTAACTTGCTTGACAAAAATCTGTTTGTCAGTATTTGTATTGGCATAGATATAAACAGAAGTGATAAGAACTGGGATCTCTAAAGTAAGTATTATATGACCAGGTTCAGTCTTACAGGTCTGATTATTTTTCCAATTAAATGTTAATTTAGTACAAACATTTCTGTCCTGTAGGCTGTGTCTACATAGTTTTAAATTAATTGTGATTAAATTGTAACACAGATTATTTTTACAAGTAGCTTTCATATCATATGAAAAGTTAGAAATAATATTTAGAATCTTTTAGAAACAAATTCACATGTAAGTATGAGTGTTATTATAATGGAGTTTTTCTTTTTTTTTTCCCCTAGGTGGCTCTAAATAACTACACCTTTGAAAATGTGAGCTTTCATGTTCTTCATCAGCGTTTTCCCCTCTTTACTTTTCGAGTCTTATCAGATTGGTTTGATAACAAGACAGATCTCTACAGGTAATGTTTTATAACTCTGAACAGGATAATATCTCTTTTTAAAAATCAATAGTGAAAATGGAAGTCAGTCAGTTGTGTCCAACTCTTTGTGATCCCGTGTACTATACAGTCCATGGAATTCTCTAGGCCAGAATACTGGAGTGGGTAGCCTTTCCCTTCTCCAGAGGATCTTCCCAACCCAGGGAACAAACCCAGGTCTCTTGCATTGCAGGTGGATTCTTTACCAGCTAAGCCACAAGGGAAGCCTGTCCCTTCCTCAGTGAATCTTCCTGACCCAGGAATTGAACCAGGGTCTCAGCTCATTGCAGGCAGATTCTTTACCAACTGAGCTATCAGGGAAGCCCTATTACTGGGGTATAATTTATATACAATAAAATGCACACATTTAAAGTATATTGTGCAGTGACTTTGAAAAATGTATATACCCTGTAATCACTAGCCCAAACAAGATAAAGAACATTTCTAACACCCAGAAAATTCCCATATACAGCTCTGTCATTAATCTTAACTATTCCTTAACCACCCACATAAGTACAAATTGAATTTCTATTACTATAGATTAGTTTTTCAGTTTTAGAACTTTGTATTACTAGAATTATTTACAGACTACTCTTTTGTGTCTGTCTTCTTTTAAGAAACTCAGTGTGTTGAGATTCAACCATGTTGCACATGTTTGTTCCTATTTATATTACTAAATAATACTCATTTGTATGAGGATGCCACAGTTTACCCAGTCACCTGTTGAGGGACAGGTTGAGTTGTTTCTGGTTTGAGGCTGTTGTGAATAGAACTGTATGCATATGTTTTCATTTCTCTAGGAATGAAATTGCCAGGTCACATGATTAGCATGTTTAATCTTTTAAGACACTGCTGAATTGTTTTCTTTGCAGTTCTTCTAGTGCAAGACTGCTAGAAACAAATTCTCTCAGCCTTTATTTATCTAAAAATGTCTTCATCTCCCCCTTATATTTGAATGATATTTTCACTAATTCTAGAGTTGAGAATTCCTTTTCCTTCACTGCTGTAAAGATTTTATTCCCTTTTCCTGTGGCCTTCATTACTTCTGATGGGGAATCAACAGTCTTTCTCCTTTTTCCAGTGTATGGAAAAGTCAAGCTTAATGAGTGGATGGGTGCTGCTGTTGTTAGCCTGTGTAAGGCTTAGAGTGGAGACGGGGGGATTATTCACTTCCCCAGGCCCAGAGTTAGTCTGAGAGCTCCTGTTCTCCTAGGCCTTGGGGATGAGGCTTCTTCAGCATTCCTGCTCGTCCCACGACGCGATGGACCTCCGCTTTGCATCACTGCCAGGTCCTGGTCCAGGCAGGTTTCCTGACTCTCCCACAGAGGAAAATGGCTTATGTTTTTACCCCTGCCTCTGCAGTGGTATTTCTTTGCCTGAAAGCTATGGTGGGACTGTTTCTTTCCCCTTGCCTAATGGTAGACAACTGCTGCTTGTTACTTGGTACAAGGCCCACAGTTGGAACAGGGGAGGTTGCCTGCCCTTCCTCTAGTGCAGCTTTTACTACCAACCTTCTCCCAGCCACAGACATCTTTGGCATCTCTTCTTTTCCCAAAGATAGTGAATCTCTGCCTAAACCCTAGGGAGTTTCCTCCTGGTCCCACAGCAGCTCATGGTTTCATATGAGAGATGGGTTGGAGGAAGTTGCAAGGTTTCATTTCTGTGTGCACTGCCCTAGTGTCTACGGCTTCCAGTGACTCTACTAAATAGTCGTGCTGGCTCATACACGACCTTTAAGAATTCAGTAACATGTTAACTGTTTCCTTCTTACCTGCTTTTATGAGTTGCCTCTCCCTCCTATTCTCTGCCAAAGATGAAATACATTGTGTGTCCTGTCTCTCCTTCAGTGGGTTTGAAACTATGAAATTTAGTTCACCCGATTCTTTTACAACCTTAAGTTACTTTAGGCTTCAATAAAACTTATGATTATGTATATTATCCAGGTTTTTATCATTGTTGAGCTGGAGTGACATGCTTTTGCTGCTTTCTACATCTGAAGCAGAATTACATTTTCCTGGCTGTTTTCAAGTTTTTTTATTTTTTCCTTTGTTTTCCATAATTTCAGTATGTATATTATACTAGCTGATAGTGTCCCACAGATACTTGAGCCTCTGTACATTTTTCTTCATTTTTTTCTTATGATCTGTCTTTAAGTTGACTAACTTTCTTCTATTGTCACCAACCTGCTGTTAAGAACAACCAGTATATTTTGTATTTCAGTTATTTTTAGTCCCTCAGTCTCATTTGGTTTTTTTCTTTTGATAGTTTCTGTATTCAGCAGATTTCCCCATTCACTCATTAAGACTGTATTTTTCTTTTAACTTTTTGAATATCTTTTCTTTAGATTTTTGAACATGCCTTGTGATAGTTTCTAAATTCAGCACCTGGCCATCTCTGTGTTAGTTTCTGTTGACTGCTTTTTAACTGTGGGTCATGTTTTTTTGTTTCTTTGCATGATTATGTAGTGGATATTACTGATGTTCTGTTGTACAGATTCTGGATTTTTATTATCCTCCTCTGAAGCATGTTTATTTTTGTTCCAGCCAGCAATTGAGTTACTGGCTGATCATCTGAGCTTGTGCATACCTGCTTTTTATGTTTTATTAAGATGGATCTCTGGAAAGCTGAAAGTGCTCTCTAAGTCCTCCAACTTGACAAGACTCAGTCTCCATATTCTATCCCACAGGCCTGTTGTTAGTGCTTGGTTTTAGGTTTGCCTGCAGTGGCCTTACTTTATGCCTTACTAAGACATAGTTTTTCTGAGCTCTCAGCCAGATGCTTAGGTTGTTCATAAGGGGTTAATGAAGTCTCTCCACTCTGCCATGGCCAGACCTTCAAACTACAACACTGTCTTACAAGTTCTGTTCCAGACTCAGGTCCCCAACAGCTACTCTCTAGTAAGCCTCTCCCTGCTCATTTTTCAGTGTAGCCCTGGGCCACTCAAAAGAAACCCCCATCTGTACTCCTAACTCCTAACTCCTTCCCCTTGCACAGATGCCCATTTCCACAGATTGCAGATACAGCCTTCCTGAACTCTAGACTCTTGTCTGCTCGGCTTAGCAGTATAGCCACACTTTGCTCAGACCTAGCATACTGCACTGGGTTTAGGAAATTATCTCCAGGCAACCTGAGGCTCATTTCATATGAGTTTCCCTTCTCTCAAGAAGCATTGTCGTGCACTGCCTATTGCTCACTGCCCAGAAACAATTACCCTGAATCTTTTATCCAGGAGAACTAGTCTAGTACCAGTTACTCTTCTGTAATCTGAAATGAAAGTTTCCACCTCTGCTTTTCTTTAAAGGTAAAATGGATAGTTAATAAGTTTAGAAAATATCTGTATAAAGAACATAGTCTTAAAATTAATGTATCTGATGTTAGGAATGAATAGAGCCGCTTACTGAATTATAAGGCCATATGATGGTGAGGATAGGAAGACTGAGCCTTAAAAACAATTTGCTCTATTTGGAGTAACTGCTTTCTGAGCATGACAAGTGGTTGTCCTCCAATCTCCTTTAAGGAATCTCAAGGAAGTGAAGTGAAATCACAGAAAATACTGAGCTTATGATCAGAGCCTTATAGAAACAGAAGCTTAGGAGAAGTTATATACCAGTAAATAAAATGAAACTTGATATTAAACCTAACATTAACTACATTCAGTGGTTTGTTTATAAACCCCAGAGTGTTCTAAATAAATGTATATTGTGCTACATCTAATTAGGTGTTATATAGGATGATAAGTATATTTTTGCCAAGTAAAATCAAGAAAGTGGACTTAATATATTTCAAAGGAACTGACTGAATCTGCATATATGCATTATCTTAGCTTTACCCGTGGTGGATTCATGTCAATGTATGGCAAAACCAATACAGAATTGTAAAGTAAAATAAAAAATAAATTAATTAATTTAAAAAAAATTTAAAAAAAAGTTACTGGGGTATGCCTGCTGCCTATACTTGGTTGAAGATTGGTACTGACATCTAAATTATCCATTTGGAAGCATTAAATACTACTACTTGCCCATAAAAAAAAAAAAATTTGGCTGTATGTATTATTGACGGATTATATGAATGATCTAAAATAATACATATTAAAATGTGATATAGTTTTTTTGCCTATCAAACTAAAATAGTTTTTAAAATTGCAATCCCTATTGTTGACAAAGATGCATGGAAACACTTTACTAGTATGAATGTAAATTATTAAGATTATCTAAAAAGCAGTGTGTCACTTCATATTAAAAAGACCAAATCTAGGAATTTAGCTTAAGGAAATATTTAAGCATCTGTACATAGATTTAACTACAAAGATGCTCATCCATGGTAGTCCAGTGGTTAGGACTCTTTGCTTCCACTGCAAGGGGTATGGGTTTTATCCCTGGTTGGGGAACTTAAGATTCTACATGCCACGTGGGGTGGCCAAAAGAAAACTGTTCACCACAGCATTGTTTATAGTAATAAAAGATACTCAGCAAATCCACTACATTGTTACGACCATACAGTAGTATACTCAATAGCTATAAAAAATACGTAAATGTGGAGAAATAGTCACAATACATTGTAAAAAAAATGCAAGTTATAGAACAGTATTTCTATTCATTTTATTTTAAAAATTGAGTGTTAATAAAGTTTAATTTTTTTTTTGTTTGTTTGCTTCATTCTTTTCAACAGTTTTATTTGGATGTAATTCTCTCACATACCATACTATTCACCATTTAAAGTGTACAGTTCAGTGGTTTTTATTGTATTCCGAGTTGTGCAACCATTATCACAATAAATTTTAGAATATTTCCATTCTTCATCTCTTAGCCATCACCCTCCACCCCTTCCTTCTTCACCTCCTTCTCCCGCCCATCCCCATCCTAAGCAACCGCTAGTCTACTTTCTGTCTCCATAGATTTGCCTGTTCTGGACCTTTCATATAAGCGGAATTATCAGAATATACAGTCCAGATTCATTCATGTTGTAGCATGTGTTAATACTTCATTTCCTTTTTTACCAAATAATATCCCACTGTGTGGGTATATACCACATTTTACTTATTCATTAGTTGATGGACACCTGAGTTATTTACACATTTGGCTGTTTTGAAAATGTTATGAATATTTGTACAAGTTTTGGTGTAGGTGAATATTTCTATTCCTCTTGGACATATACTTATGAGTGGAATTGGTCAGTTATACTCTGTTAAATCTCTGTTTTTAACAACTTGAGGAATTGCCAGACTGTTTCCAGTGCAACTGTACTATTTTACATTCCCACTGCAGTGTGTGAGGGTTATAATTTTTCTACATCCTCACTAACACTTTCATTATCTTTTTAATTATAGGGTGATTTCTTTTTCATGTTCATTTTCTCGTTTTTTTGTATGGATTAATCATGTGTCTTAGGAACAGGTTTTTAAATAATTTTATTGAATTATTATATGACTATCTTGTTTTAAAACCCACATAATTAAAAGTTGCAATATATTTGAAACAATATTCTTTTTTAAATGAATAGGTTTTATTCTTTATCATATATCTTTGAGTCATTTTTATAGTCTAATAACAATACTAAAATCAAAACTTCCTTTCATAACTTTGGTGAAGGTTTTTGTTGTTTGCTTTTTCTTTTTAATAGTTTTATTTATTTATGTTTGGCTGTACTGGGTCCTCATTGCTGCACAGGGCTTTCTCTAGTTGTGGCAAGAGGGGGCTACCCTCTAGTTACCATGCACAGGCCTCTCATTGTGGTGTCTTCTCTTATTGTGGAGCACAGACACTAGGGTGTGCAGGCTTCAGTGGTTGTAGCACGTGGACTCAGTTGCAGCTCCTGGGCTCTGGAGCACAGGCTCAGTAGTTGTGGTACTTGGGCTTAGTTGCTCCACGGCATGTAGGATCTTCCTGAACCCAAGGATCAAACCTGTGTCTCCTGCATTGGCTGGTGTGTTCTTTACCATTGGCTACCAGGGAAGCCCTATTGTTTGCTTATTTATAAAATGGTAGGGTAAAGAGGTTTTCAGGGTTTAAGTCAAAGAACAGAATATTGCTATTTTCACAGGAAATACTAATATGACATATTTGTTTACCTTATGTGTGGTCTTATTATTTTCCTGGTTTTTCTAAATCTCCACCAACCAAATCACCGTTTCTTCCCGTAAGACGCCAGTGCATACTTTTTTTGAGACTGGTATTAACAGTGATGACTCAAAGTTTCAATGTTCTTTAAAAGCCTCTAGATAATATAATTGTGTAATTATTGCATCATCAGCAGTGGCATCTAAGAGAGTGTTACTGCTTGCCAATGCAAAAAGAGAGAAAGATCAAGCAAAATATTGTAAATAATTAGCCTTATCACCTTATCACAAGTACTGTTTTGAACTTTACATATTTTCACTAGGTTTTATGACCTTGAAATATCTGCAATTTTCTAATCTTTATCTGTCCTTAACATATTTTGATAAAGACTGCTCCATCATGACTCCCTTCTACAATAACTTCACTTTTAATAGGTAATTTTTGGCATAATGAAAATGTACTAGTTTCAAGTACCCAAATGTTTCCCAAATGTTCATAGCATGGATTCTCTTTTAACAGATGGAAAATGGTCGATCATTACATTAGCCGTGTCCGTGGAAATCTCCAAATGTTAGAACAGCTGGACTTAATTGGGAAAACCAGTGAAATGGCTAGACTTTTTGGCATTCAGTTTTTACATGTACTGACAAGGGGTTCACAGGTAGGAAATCAATTTTCTTACACACTTGAAAGTTCTTTGTGAATGATATACTTTGGAGCTGTTGAGATGATCTGATTTTTTTTTTTAACTTTGTGTCTGGTACCAACTAATATGTAGCTGGTTACAGTCAAATCTTGTCATTTTGTTTTCTGGAAAAGCTTAATTTCACTTAATAGCTTTGCTTTTTTATTTTCTCTCCATACCAACTTTTTGACCACTGCTGAATTTTACATGGTAATAAAAAAATAAATGGCTGTGCCCTTGAGGATGATATTATGTTCCTAAATACTGTCACTGCGATTAGGGATGCTTTGAAATCTGCTTAGAACTGGAGAGGCGGCAAAGAAAGTCTACCTCTTTTGTTATACAGTCCTACTTTTGGGAGCTCCAAAACTTCCAACAGACAGCTAATATTTAAAAAAAAAAAAAGAGGAAGGAGGATTTGGGAATCAATGTAAGTGGGCTGTATCACTTTTTTAAAATATTAAAGATAAATGGGACCTTAGAAGCCATTTAACTCATAGCTCTCTAATTAGATTCCCAAGGATATCATGAAAGATTTTGTTTAAATGCCTTGCTGAAATGGTTTCCTGCTTTTATTCAACAAATATTTATTTGAATACTTTTAGTGTGTTAAATAAACACTGTGCTAAGCCATCTGGGATACTATATTAAATCACTCAGATTCCTTAACCTCATAAAATCTTTATTTTAATTATTTTATGTCTGTAACATTCCCCCAGTCTACCAATTCAGTAAATATAGCAAACTTAGAGCTCTAATTACTTTAGCATTACTTGTTGCTGTATTTTATTTTATTGCTTTGTATTGATTTTACTTATTTATACTCCCATGAGTTTCAAAGCCTATTTGAGCTGGCTTATAATAAAAGGCAGAGAGATACCTTAAAACCATATGAGAACATTTCAGGGAACCCATACTGGTTTTTGTGAGTGCTTTTTTTCCCCTCAAACTACAGACTGTCCACTTTATAGCTGTTACTATAAACGATCAATAATTGCTTGATTAATTTTTGTGAAGGACCATTATTAACCTTTGGAATCCTTGTGTTTCCTTCTTGGGAAATTGAGATAACATTTATCTATCTCAAGTCTCCTGATTGCCATCCTCTCATTTTCCCGAATAAGTTTTTGAAAGATTATTGGCCAGCCTTTTTAATGAAATTGTTACATTGTATAGCTGTCTCTTCTCCATCTTTTATTATGATATAGCTATCTTTAAATCGTAAATGTAATTGTGTCTTTTTAAAATTGGTTTATTGTATAAGTTATTTGATATATTTTATAGTTTTTATAAAAGTTATGAAAGCTGATTAAATAACCATTACTATGTAACTGTGGTGTGAGAAAGTCATGCAGCTGTATTCTGAAGAACGAAACATCTCCCACGTGATTCTCGACATATTCAGAAGACCAGTATATTTGTTTTTAAGTTTCTTCTTCTCTGCTTACTTCCACCTCTCTGCCTGCAGTACCGTGTGGAGTCAATGATGTTGCGTATTGCTAAACCAATGAACTATATTCCTGTGACACCTAGTGTACAGCAGAGATCTCAGATGAGAGCCCCACAGTGTGTTCCCTTAATTATGGAGCCTGAATCTCGCTTCTATAGCAACTCTGTTCTCGTTTTGGATTTCCAGTCACTGTATCCTTCTATTGTGATTGCATACAACTACTGTTTCTCCACCTGCCTTGGTCATGTGGAAAACTTGGGGAAGTAAGTTTTTTTTCATATTTACAATTATTTTGTTATACGTCATACTTCTTACTAAACTTAGACTGTCTTTGAGTGTCTCTTTGCGTATGAGACTACCCTTCTGAGCAGGATGAATGGGCTGTAATACAGCTAGTCCACTCTGTAGTTGTGTGTGTGTATGTGGATCATTGTATGACTAATTCAGCATCATGGATAGATAACTCATGTGAACAAAACTGTCAATACGATCAGCCTTGCAATTTATCTGTTTCACTCTTCATGTATATCTGTTAAAGAAGACATATTTGTTATATCTTGTTAAATATAATCTTTGTTATATTTGTTATATCTTGTTTACCTCTTGTTAAATAAGAGTTATATAAAATTTGTTGGTATAAATCACTTTTCAGTGGAACAGTCTGAGGATTATGATCTTATAACTTTAGCTGTAACTTCCTCTTGACTTTTCTTAGAAATAGGTTTCTTTTAAAAAGTTAAATTGTCAAATGTTGGATTTTATTCATGTCAACCAAATTTTTTCTCATAAGAAATGGCCTTCCTTTATTAACACCAAGTGTTATAGTTTTAGTCTAAAGTATATTCACTCCTTATAGAAAGCTTTTATGGAAATTGTCTTGGTAATTTTGTCTTTTTAATAAGAATAGGAATTTGGAAAAGTTGTTTACAGTCTTTTTGAAAGTGAAAAGTCAACTCAGTGTCTGACTCTTTGTGACCCCATGGAATTCTCCATGGCCAGAATGCTAGAGTGGGTAGCTTTTCCCTTCTCCCTGGGTTGGAAAGATCCCCTGGATCAAACCCAGGTCTCCCACATTGCAGGCGGATTCTTTACCAGCTGAGCCACAAGGGAAGCCCAAGAATACTGAAGTGAGTAGTCCATCCCTTCTCCAGTGAATCTTCCTGACCCAGGAATTGAACTGGCATCTCCTGCATTGCAGGCAGATTCTTTACCAACAGAGCTATTAGGGAAGCCCCTACAGTCTTTTTATTTAAGGTTTAAATTTTTCTTTAGGTAATTTAGTGTAAGGTAGTCATATGTTGAGATGAAATTTGGTATTTCAGTATAGATTTTCCCCATATGTTTTAGAATAGTGCCATTTAAGAAATGTTTCTTTTAATAAATTGTATTTAAAGAACTGTTTTTTGGTAACTAAACCAATAAACATTACTAAGTATATGAATTCATGTTTAGATGTTTAAAAATGAATTTCCAGTAGAATTAGAAAGATTCCTAAAATTGCCCAGAATCTCTGTTCTATGATTTGAGAAAGTATTTGCTTAATTTTTTTTTTTCCTTAACAGGTATGATGAGTTCAAATTTGGCTGTACCTCTCTAAGAGTACCTCCAGATTTACTTTACCAAATTAGGCATGATATCACTGTGTCCCCCAATGGGATAGCTTTTGTCAAGGTAATACTCTCTTATAAGTGAAAGGTATCATTTAACCTTTGGAGAGCTAATGGTCTAGATGTTGTTGGCATATAATACAAAAAAAAAAAAAAAAAGCTTACTTCAATATCTCAAAAAAAATCAAAGATACAAGGAATCTTCTAAGAAACTTTTTAAATCATTTTTTTAAAATAATCTTATTTTGCATGAATTTAGGTTTAAATCTTTTGTTAGATTTTAGTTTTTAATGAACTATTGCAAGAAATAGATTGCATATATACCTCCTGCCCTCTATTAGAATCTGGTCGACTTAGATAGCTACGTGATGATCACAACAGTGTTAACTTACAAAGATTAAAACTGCTTTAGCATACGCTTTACTAACTGTTCTATATATTTTAAATTAAGACTGTTTTAGAAGTGCTATTCTAATATATTTATTGATTATATTTTTAAGAAGATACCCAGACTTATAACAGAGTCCTTTTTTCTCTCTCTGTCTCCCCTCAAAAAGAGACTAAAAAGCCTCATAAATGAATAAATCAAAGGCAAGTAGGAAGAGATCTAGGAGAAGATTATATTGCCTCTCATATGCCAACTTCATTCCTTTTGTTTCTATTTCCTTAGCAGTGAGTCTGTAAGAATCACGGGATAGTAGAGTAGTTGGTGGTGGTAGCATGGACCCCACTAGCCCTCAAATTCATTCTGGTGTACTTACCAAAAGTAGCATCATTCTCTACCAATCAAAGGGTGCTGTGTTTAAAGAGTACTCTAAAATTAGCCATTTAGATAGGAGGGAAAATTTTACCAAGAGAGTTCAGGATATATTCCATTTTGGAAAACATTATATTTTAACATAATAACACGTCATGTCCTAACATAAACATGGCTGCTTCAAAGGGTACACAGAATGAATTAGAGGTCAGAATATGTTTTCATTGTTGCATATCTACTAGCTTATTATTTTATCTCCATTTAACAGCATTTTAAGAGCTTGCATCTACATTTTGACCAAATGTGTAAAGCTTAATGAAAGTTAGATTTTTTTTTTTTTTTTTTTTTAGTATTCAGGAGTGTGATTATTACTATCCCTGAGGTTTTAATTGTTCAGTCTGACATGCATTACCTTGCACGTGTCTGTGAATCATCCTCAAAGTTTATACTGTTTTGTGATTTTCATTCCTAGTGGAGTTCTCATAAATTCTCCCTAGTCTTGATTAATACAAATGATTTTTTTTTTTTTTTTTTGGCGTCAACAAATTTTATCACCTCACTATTCATCCCCTCTTCCAGATTGCTAATAAATATAGGCCGGAGGGGATGGCTTAGTGGTCTAAGCATCAGATTTGAAATACCTAGAGTCCCTGGAACTGCAGGTTTGAATGTCAGCAGAGTCAACCCAGCTCATCATTCTTCCAAGGTAGATAAATGGAGTTCCATGCAGATTACTGTGTGGGGTCATTAGGATGAGATCTTCTAAAACTGAGGTTTGTTATGAGTGATACAAATCCCGTGTGTCTTTCTGAAAGAGTGGGGTTTTGGATCAAAGTTTTGACAAAATTTCCCTCTGAACTCGTATGGTCTTTTATGTACTAGTTGGTATCCTCCTTCCTGGAGGTCTCTGAACTCACATAGTAGTGCTACAGTAGATTTATAAACATTACAGGAACCTTTTAGGAGAAAAGCCCTCTTCAAAAGAAAGAAAATGTGATGATTTTATATTGACTGCCACTGGTCTTGTGGCCACTCTTATTATTTGTTTTAATTCATGACAGTTGGCCATTGTTATACTTTTTGCTTCCTTCTTAATTATCTAAATCTATAATATTTATGGGATCTAACCATTCTTTTTTTTTTTTTCCCTTTATGATAGCCTTCAGTAAGAAAGGGTGTTCTACCAAGAATGCTTGAGGAGATTTTGAAGACTAGACTCATGGTGAAGCGGTCGATGAAGGCTTACAAGCAGGACAGAGCCCTTTCACGAATGCTTGATGCACGTCAGCTAGGACTTAAGCTGATAGCAAATGTCACATTTGGCTATACAGCTGCTAATTTTTCTGGGAGAATGCCATGCATTGAGGTAAGTGATACAAGTCTATAGCTTTTTTTGAAAGAGACTAAAGCAGCATTAAATGAATACCTATTCATTGAAGCATTTTGTTTTGAAACTTTAAAGTGTTTCATTTCCATGACATAGTATCAGTTTTTCTTGCAGGGCTTATGTACATACATATTCTTGGGGATTTGTGGGTTTTCTCTATAAGAACTCTATTTAATGATGATTTTATAAATTAGCATATACATTTCTGCATATCTAGATAACCATATCAATTATTGGCATGAGGTTTCTGTGCCACCGTTACAGCACTGTTTACGGTAACATTGGTACTTCATAATTCCTTTTAATGTATTGATAGAGATCTGAGGCTAGTTCATTTGTCTTCTCTAAATGTCAAAAAAAAAATCATTTCATATTTACTAGTATACCGGTAGATATAAAGTAAAACCTTTCTTTTGCAGTAGTTCAGTTCAGTTCAGTTCCTCAGTCGTGTCTGACTCTGCGACCCCATGGACTGCAGCACGCCAGGCCTCCCTGTCCATCACCAACTCCCAGAGTTTACTCAAACTTATCTCCATTGAGTCGGTGATGCCATCCCACCGTCTCATCCTCCATCATCCCCTTCTTCTCCCGCTTTCAATCTTTCCCAGAATCAGGGTCTTTTCAGATGAGTCAGTTCTTCACATTCGGTGGCCCGAGTATTGGAGTTTCTGCCTCAACATCAGTCCTTCCAATGAATATTCCAGTGAATGTTTCCTTTAGGATGGACTGGTTGGATCTCCTTGCAGTCCAAGGGACTCTCAAGAGTCTTTCCAACACTACAGTTCAAAAGCATCAATTAAAACACTTCATTAAAAAGACTAATTTCTTATTTACTAAATTAGGGTGTTAATTTGACATAAATACAAAGTAGTATGACAGAGTAATACAATAATTCACTAATTGAGAAAAGAACAGAGTATTCTTGTTTGGTTGATGATCTTTTCATGCCAAATGAAGGCTAGAGCATTGTGGTATGCCATATTTGCAGTAGTTCAGCAAAGGAAAAGCAATGGAAGAATAAGTCCCCAGACAGCTCACAGTAGGCAAAGTAAACTCCAAAAACTTGTGCAAGGGACTTCTGGTTATATGTCCAGCATGTAAGAAACTCATAGTCTCCACTCTGTCCTCCCACCAAGTAAGCCAAACAAACGGAAGAGTCAACAACTTTTCTTAGATCTGTTGGAGAGGTGAAGTCACAGGGTAAACTGCTACCCCTCCCGATAACTGAAGAGGCCCAATAGGTCAATACAGAGACTCACAGCTTACCAGAGCATAATCCAAGAGCACAAGTCTGAGAACCAGTGCCACGGTAAAAATAGGACCATAACTGATGAATTGCTGGAGGCTCAGGGTAAACAAATCTGAGAGAGAAAAAACCCCAATGGACCCAGTCATCAGGGTCCCCACACATCTTGATTCCAGCTTGTGCTTCTTCCAGCCCAGCGTTTCTCATGATGTACTCTGCATATAAGTTAAATAAGCAGGGTGACAATATACAGCTTTGACATACTCCTTTTCCTATTTAAAAGAATATATATAGTGTATTCTGCTTTCAGATCAGAATTGAATTAAACTAGAGATCAATAACAGAAAGATAGCTGGAAAATTCCCAAAATACTTAGAGATTAAATAGCCGATTTCTAAATAAAACACAGGTCAAAGAAAAAAATCTCAAGAGAAATTTTTAAATTATTTTGAACTAAATGACAATACAATTTATCAGTGTGTGGAGATCAGCAAAAACAGTACTTAGAAGGAAATTTATAGACTGAATGCATCTAAGCTTGATCTGAAAGGATACATGCATGCCAGTGTGCACTGCGGCACTGTTGGCAATAGCCAAGTCATGGATGCAACATAACTGTCCATTGGCAGAGGAATGGATAAAAAAGATGTAGCACGCAAATACTATGGAATATTACTCAGCCGTTAAAAAAGTGGAATAATTCCATTTAGAGCAGCATGGATGAATGTAGAGGGTGTCATCCTGAGTGAAGCAAATCAGAGAAGGAGAAATATTGTGTGACATCCTTTATATGTGGAATCTAAAGAGAAATGATACAAATGAACTTACCCACAAGACAGAAAGAGACTCACAGACTTATCAGAAAACAAACTTTTATGATTGCCAGGGGGAAGGAATGGTCATGCACACACTGCTATATTTAAAATGGATAACCAACAAGGACCTACTGTATAGTATATGGAACTCTGCTCAGTGTTATGTGGCAGTCTGGATGGGAGGGTAGTTTGGGGAAGAATGGATACATGTATATGTATTGCTGGGTCCCTTCGCTGTTCACCTGAAACTACCCCAGCATTGTTGATCAGCTATATCCCAATACAGAGTAAAAAGTTAAAAAAAAAAATTACTAAGCATAATACCCTCAATGTCATCCATGTTGCTGCAAATGGCAAGATTACCTTCTTTGTATAGCTAAATAATATTTCATTTATATAAACTACATTTTCTTTATCCATTCATCCGTCATGGACACTTAGCTTGTTTCCATGTCTTGACTATTGTAAATAATGCTGCAGTGAACATGGGGATATAGGCATCTTTTCCAGTTAAGAGTTTGTGTTTCCTTCAGATAAATACCCAGAGGTGGAATTGCTGGATCCTGTGGTGGTTCTACATTTCCACCAACAGTGCACAAGGGTTCCCTTTTCTCCACATCCTTAGCAGTATTCTTTTCAGAGAATTTTTACTTTAAATATTTTTCTTATTATGACTTTTCAGGATCCCAACCATTAGCTAAATTGTGAAACCAATTAATTTTTCTTCTCTTTAAATCCACTCTCTTAGCCCTGTAATCTTATTTATTAGCGACTGTTGCACAGTGTAGCAGAATCCGTTTTCATGCAATTCCCACTCCTTTCTTCTCCCCCAGTGCTCGATGGTGCCCGTTCCTCCATGCCTGAGTTCTTCATAGTGCATGGACCTCAGGGCCAGCTGCAAAAGTTGTGACTCTTCCAGGTGTAGTTTAAATGGGTCAGAGTAGATGGCAGGAGGCGGACATTTAGGATCAGTGTATGTGTGTATTTATATGTATGTATAGATCTCAAAATGACATTTGACTCTAATTCTGGATGGCTCGCCCACTTAGCTATTTGCTATCACATATTTTTATCTTGTGAAAGTGGCAAAAGACAGATTGAATGTTTTATTTAAACTTGAATTTCAATTAGATGACATGATTGATTCTTTTAATGTATTAGGTTGTAGTTCATATTCTCAAGGTTTTCTAATGCACAAAAGGTCTCAACAGGATTTATGATCTTAATTTAAAAACCAAATTAAGTTTCTGTGATCAGTTTATTTATTCCTTTGTTCATATACTTAATATTTCCTTTGTAAACATCTTTAAACAGCCTTTTAATTATTATTCAATCCTGCATTTAGTTCGTATAATTCATATTTAACAGTAAAATGGGAAAGATCATTATATATACTGTTTGCAAAAGGAAAAGTACATAATTCTTACTTTAAAACTTTAAAAAGTAATGTTCCTTTTATGCTGAACAGCAGTTTCCCCAGCCTTTAGCTTTAATGAGTTTAATAAATGAAGCAGCGGTGCTGTCCTAGCCTCCTTAATTTATTTAACTATGAAGTATAATTAGCTTGCCTCTCATATTTGTCAAGATCCACCATCTTTTTTGCTTTGTCAGCTTATGCCATGATCATTGTTAAAACTCACCAATCACCAATGAAAGAACCTTGTTAGACATATATCTGCTTACCTGATTTAAATTGAACACTGATATATTTTCCATCATATAATCATGCATTTTTCCTTGCATTCAGTATTAATATAAAAATTATGTATAACCAATCACTGAGATTTAGGTTCAGCATAAACTTTTTTTTAATTTATTTTAATTGAAGGCTAATTACTTTACAAGATTGTAGTGGTTTTTGCCATACATTGACATGAATCAGCCATGGGTGTACATGTGTCCCCCCCATCCTGAACCCCCCTGCCTCCTTCCTCCCCATCCCATCCCTCAGGGTTGTCCCAGTGCACGGGCTTTGAGTGCTGTAATGATACTGAAAGAAATCATTGTGACACTCCAACAGAAAAATTTTGAAAGATATATGTGCATATACATAGTGTGGTCTCCTGCCAGTATAAAGGCATATTAGAAAGTCCTTGAATAAATAAGGTTTATTCTTCTAGGATCAAATATAGCTATCCTTGTATACAGTGCAGTCCATTGTACTTACTGATACATTCACACAGGCAAGTCTGTATATTGATTGGTTTCTTCTTTTAAATTATTCATCCACCCATTTTCTTGTTGAGTACTTGAAGAAGGAATAATGAATGGCCCTGGTGACTATTTTGTTTTATTTTCAGTGTTCTTTTCTCCTTGTTTCATTTTTAGAAATATTCAGTAATGAAAATTAAGTATTAGACATTAAAGTCTATTGTCTTATACTAAACTATATTAAGAAATTTTTTCCAATGTGTTTGTACCAACAGGTTGGTGATAGTATTGTTCACAAAGCCAGAGAAACTTTGGAACGAGCTATTAAACTGGTGAATGATACCAAGAAATGGGGTGCCAGGGTTGTATATGGTGATACTGACAGGTAATGAACTTTCTGTTTTGTAGTTGTCCTTTTGCATCTCTTCAGATATTCATTTCAGTGTTTGAAATGCCTTAAGGATAATCCTTCCTAAGAATACATTCTACCTAAGTTCTCTCCAGTTTTTGTGAGCCACAGACTGTGAAGATTCCCATGGCATCTCTCCAGGTAGCAAGTATGTAGATGTGATGGTGGGTTAGTTGTGTCCAATTCTTTGCGACCCTCTGGACTGTAGCCCACAAGGCTCCTCTGTCCATGGGATTCTCCAGGCAAGAATACTGTTGTGTGTTGCCCTTTCCTCCTCCAAGGGATGTATGTTCCCAACCCAGGGATGAAACCCACATCTCCTGCATTGGCAGGTGGATTCTTTACTGCTGAGCCATCTGGGAACCCCTAAGTATTTAGACAGGGATCTGCAAAAGCTGTATATACAGGAGTCTAGTGTGTTTAAAGAGTTTTTAATGTGAAGAATTCCTCAGATAGCTTCAGGTCTCTGAATTTAAATATATATCTTAAAATAATCAAACTGTTTTTGAAAGACAGTTGCCAAAGGTATGAGTGGTTCACTTTTCAGTGGGCCCCAAAATCTGTTGCCCTTCTTATATAAACTGTTCATATAGGTAAATACAGTTTTTGCTGTGATTCCAGAGGCTCACAGACTTCCTAAAGCCCATCATCTATGAGCTGACAAAGGATAGGACTGCCTTTGAATCCTAAAAATAACCTCAGCCTGGCTTACTTTGATATTTTACAGGGCCCAGTTATTTATGTAATATCCTATTTATATGACTTAATAAAGTTTTTCTAGAATATAGGGGTTATGCAAGTTTCTTGGAGTCTGAAATTTTCTTTTCATATTAAAGGCTTAAAGTCACAGCGTGATCATTCTAAGAGCACTTGCCTCAGGAGCTCTGATCACTTTACAGTGCAGTGGACCAATCAGAAATAATGCTTTTAATCATTGAAAATAGCTTCCAGCTAATCTTTAAACAGCATTTAGTCTTCTCCAGTTTTTTAGTGCACATAAAATCAGCATAATCATATTAATGTTGAATAAGACCTTGCCTTCACATAGCAGCTGTTTCATTATCAACAGGTGGAGATAGTTTCAAGTTATCCAGGCCCCATTTATCCATAGTCTCTACTGTTCCCCATCAAAAGCCACTCCTCACTTTGAGTATTTCACTGTTCTGTAAAACCACTTCTGCTGAGAGGTCTAGCAAAATAAAAATTACTAGGACACAGTTTTCCAGAGCTCCTCACAAAATAATTAGGGAAGAGGAGAAAAACTTTTAAATTACTGAATTTAATTCAGGGTCTTAAATGTCAGTGGTTGACAGCACACACCCAGCATCAGAAGTTGGCATGATTCTGATTGTAGTTATGTTGTTTAGCCTTTAAGATTTTTAGGAAATCAAATAAAAAAACACAGATTTAGAATGTCAGACTGGAAGAGGACTTTTGGGTCAGAGTTTCCATGTGGCTGGAAGAAAACCCTAGGAGGCCCATTCTCAGGTGTTCCTTAGGAGCAGATTCCCCTGGGGTAAGAAGTGTGTCTGAGATCACCCAACTAGTAAGACATAGAGCTAAGATGATAAAGAGACTGCCTGCAATGCAGGAGACCAGGATTCAATCCCTGGGTCAGGAAGCTCCCCTGGAGAAGGGCATGGCTACCCATTCCAGTATTCTTGCCTGGAGAATTCCATGGACAGAGGAGCCTGGTGGGCTACAGTTCATGAGGTCGTAAAGTGCTGGACATGGCTGAGCAACCTGCACTACTACATCAGATATCACAGGTTTTTTTATGATTGTAATCAATGAAATGTTTTTGCAGTATCATTAGAACTTTTGCTCACCATTCACTGTCTGATTCATTCAGTAATGCTTACTGAAATATACTGAATGAGGACACTACTCTAGGGCATGCATTCTCAATGGTAGTAACATTGCCTCAACAGAGTTCAAATCGGTCTTTGAGGAGCAAACCACTTTGATAGTATGGTGGATCTGGGCCCCGCGAAGATCAGCTGTACCCAACAATATTTTATTCCTTATTAATTACTTTCTCTTGTTAAATTTACTTTTAACTTTTGGCGGGGGGAGAAGACAGTAATGATACCATAGTGAGAAGCACTGCTCTAGGGATAACAGATGAATGCTTGATGGAAGGAAAGAGTTCTTCACCAAGAGTGAGATGTGGAGTCTCTTTGTAGCTATGCTCCTAACTGATTGCATGGCCATCAAAAAGTCACTTGAGCCTCTCTCAGACTGCCATCACACCACGTCTGACACATGATGATGAATGACCACTGGCTCCCTCCAGTTTCAAGACTGCTGGTTTCATGGAGTCCAGCTAAGGAAGATCAGTTACCAAAGCATCAAAATTACTCTGTCAGAAAGGGTGTTTCTTTCTCAAGAGCAGATATAATTGTGGTTCTCAACAATATTTGTCCCACCTTAGTGGGACAGACCTACTTCCGTCAGCTATTGAAGCTCTCTCTAGTAGTGATTCTCAGGCAGGATAGGGAAGGACGTTTGACAACATACAAGTCCAGCACAGCAGAAGGGTGCTGGGGAACTAGAGCAAAAAGTCCCTCAGGAAATTAATCTGCATGTAATTGAGAAAAGGCCTCCTGGGTGATTCTAATACCCCACTCAACTCTCCGTCCCATGTGAAATGACAGTCCCTCCTTTAAGACAGTCTCTCTTTGTAGGCTAGTCACCTTAACTCTGTTAAGTGACCAAAAATTCCCATTAACCCTGGTCAGCTCTCTTGAAGCTTAGCTCCAACTATAACTGGCCAAAAGAGCATAGATTAACTCAAGTGAGCCTACTGACACTGCCAGGCAAAATCTCAAATATATACTCTATCGTAATGACTTTTAACATGTAAAGTATTTATAACTTTAATTTTTTATCAGCTTTATCAAGATACAATTTTTAACAGTACAGTGTATATAGTTGAGTACACAAAATGTATAGACACATATAATCAGCTGTCACCCCAGTCAAGATACAGAACATTCTGTCCCTGTTGAAGTTCTGCCATGCTCCACTGCAGTAAGTCCCTCATTTTCATCCCATACCCCCAGGCAATGATTTACCTGATTTCATTTACCACAGCTAAGTTTTCTCTGTTCTAGAACTTAGAAATGTGTGTATAAATGCTTTTCTCCATCATTGCATCTAAACATTTTAATAATTGTTTTTTTTAAGTTTGGTATTTACATCTAAACTAAAACATACCCTTAGCATATGATTCAACAGTAGTATTCTTGATATATACCTAAGAGAAATGAAAGCTTCGGTCCACATAAATCCCTGATGCAATTCTGCATTGTAGCTTTATTGATAGTCCAAAACTGCAGTCCAAATGTTTGTCAATGGATGAATGAACAAATGTGACATATCCATATAATGGAATACTATTCAGCATTTAAAAGGAACTAGTTAGTGTTACTTCGGCAATATGGGTCTATCTCTAAATTATGTTGAGTAAAAGAATCCCAACATAAGTATATTAGCTTTGTATATTATATACTATTCTTGAAAAAAGCAAAATTATAGTAACTGAAAGCAGGTTGTGTTGCCTGGGACCCAAAGTGGAGTGGAGAATTATTGCAAAAGAATACAAGGGAACTCCATGGGGTCATGAAAATGTCCTGTATCTTGATGCTGGTGGTAGTTACACAGATGTATTAGTTTTCTAGGGCTGTCACAGATCCGGTGGTTTAAACACAGAAATGTACTCTCTCACAGTTCTGGGTGAAGCCAGGATGGAGACATTAGTGAGTGAGTAGGTGTGCTCTCTCACAGTCTGGCTGAAACTCAGGGTGGAGGCATTTAGTGAGTAGGTGTGGAAGCCCGGGATGGAGGCATTAGTGAGTAGCTGTGCTCTCTCACATTCTGGCTGAAGCCCAGGAT